>NC_084615.1:7303306-7370806 GCF_033978795.1 Nerophis ophidion
ACGACCCCCCGTGATCCCAAAAGGGACAAGCGGTAGAAAATGGATGGACGGATACATCAATCAATCAATCAATCAATCAATGTTTATTTATATAGCCCCAAATCACAAATGTCTCAAAGGACTGCACAAATCATTACGACTACAACATCCTCGGAAGAACCCACAAAAGGGCAAGGAAAACTCACACCCAGTGGGCAGGGAGAATTCACATCCGGTGGGACGCCAGTGACAATGCTGACTATGAGAAACCTTGGAGAGGACCTCATATGTGGGCAACCCCCCCCCCCCCTCTAGGGGACCAAAAGCAATGGATGTCGAGCGGGTCTAACATGATACTGTGAAAGTTCAATCCATAGTGGATCCAACACAGCCGCGAGAGTTCAGTTCAAGCGGATCCAAGACAGCAGCGAGAGTCCCGTCCAAAGGAAACCATCTCAAGCGGAGGCGGATCAGCAGCGTAGAGATGTCCCCAACCGATACACAGGCGAGCGGTCCATCCTGGGTCCCGACGAGCGGCCCATCCTGGGTCTCGACTCTGGACAGCCAGTACTTCATCCATGGTTATCGGACCGGAACCCCTCCACAAGGGAGGGGGGGACATAGGAGGAAAAAGAAAAGAAGCGGCAGATCAACTGGTCTACAAAGGAGGTCTATTTAAAGGCTAGAGTATACAGATGAGTTTTAAGGTGAGACTTAAATGCTTCTACTCAATATTTGGAATCCATCTCACAATACGAAGGTCCTGAGCAGTCCTGGGTTCAATCCCGGGCTCAGGATCTTTTTGTGTGGAGTTTGCATGTTCTACCCGTGACTGCGTGGGTTCCCTCCAGGTACTCCGGCTTCCTCCCACCCCCAAAGACATGCACCTGGGGATAGGCCCCTCCCACCTCCAAAGACATGCACCTGGGGATAGGTTGATTGGCAACACTAAATGGTCCCTAGTGTGTGAATGTTGTCCGTCTGTGTTGGCCCTGCTATGAGGTGGCGACTTGTCCAGGGTGTACCCCGCCATCCGCCCGAATGCAGCTGACATAGGCTCCAGTGACCTCCCGCGACCCCAAAAGGGACAAGCGGTAGAAAATGAGTGGATGGAGAATCCAATGGGAAACATTTACTAATTGCAAATGTTTTACATGTGAGTGAAATAATTCCCAATTATGATGATTATTGACGAAGCCAGGGGTGTCCAAACTTTTTCCACAGAGGGCCGCACACGGAAAAATTGAAGCATGCGGGGCCCATTTTGATATTTTTCATTTTCAAACCATAACAACATATATGGATTTTTTTTATTTTTTTATCCTTAGGGCTCCTGGGGAGCATAGAGGGTCTCAGTCACTAAAATGTTAAAAATAAGTGAAATTATTATTATTATTTTTTATTTAATGCTTACAGTAAATCTGTATATCAACTTGAGGTTGATATAAAGTAAAACAAATGAGGTTTTATGCCTTTTCTGTCAAAAACAACTTTGCTTTTTATAGTAAAACTGAAATATGCAGTATTTAAATAGATAGATAGATGGATAGTACTTTATTGATTCCTTCAGGAGAGTTCCTTTATTCAGCAATTAAAGCCCTCAAAGATCAATAATGCAGGACACCTTTGATTGTAATTATTTGATATTTTTGAGTAATCATAGTAAAAAGTTAAATAAAATCCTATTAAATATATTTGAGATCCGAAAGGTTCCCCACTCATAAAGTGATGCATTTTTTTAACTTTTAACACTTACATTTCAAGATCAACTTCCGATATGTCAATTTTAAGTTTGAACTATTATTTTGTTTGTTTTATGCTCTTTTGTTAAAACTTTGATGTTTTTATATGGCAACCACACAACATATGCAATATTTTTTCCACATAAAACATTTTAAAGTGATAATTTTTAAGTAACAATTCATTATAACAAAGATTTTTTTTGTCCTTTTTTTTTTTTAAGCAATGGAAAAACAATAAAATAAAGACAAAAGGAAAAAAAAAACAGCCTGCATGGCAGCTTTGTGTCAACATTGCCACTTTTTCTCATTAGATTTCACCTCATTCCACTTTTTAAAATGTTTTTATTTATTTATTTATGCAATACTATCAATTTTGCAATTTCCCCACTCATAAAGTGATGCATTATTAGTTTTTTGTTTACTCTTAAGTTCAACTTCCGATATATCTGTCGATTTTAAGTTTGAACATTTGTTTTATGCTCTTTTGTCAAATTTTTGATGTTTTTATATGGCAACCACACAACATATGCAATATTTTTTTCCACATAAAATATTTTAAAGTGATAATTTTTAAGTAATAATTCATTATAACATAGATTTTATTTTTATTTTTTTGATTTTTTTTGAGCAATGGACAACAAAGAAAATAAAGACAAAAGGAAAAATAAGCTTTGTGTCAACATTGCCACTTTTTCTCATTAGATTTCACCTCATTCCACTTTTTTACATGTTTTTTTTAATTGATTTGTGCAATACTATCAATTTTGCAATTTCCCCACTCATAAAGTGATGCATTCTTAGTTTTTTGTTTACTCTTAAGTTCAACTTCCGATATATCTGTCGATTTTAAGTATGAACATTTTTTTTGTTTGTTTTATGCTCTTTTGTCAATTTTTTGATGTTTTTATATGGCAACCACACAACATAAGCAATATTTTTTCCCACATAAAACATTTTAAGTGATAATTTTTAAGTAATAATTCATTATAAAATATATTTTTTGTCCTTTTTTTTGAGCAATGGAAAAACAATAAAATAAAGACAAAAGGAAAAAAAATACTGCCTGCATGGCAGCTTTGTGTCAACATTGCCACTTTTTCTCATTAGATTTCACCTCTTTCCACTTTTTTTAATGTTTTTTTTTATTTATTTGTGCAATACTATCAATTTTGCAATTTCCCCACTCATAAAGTGATGCATTATTAGTTTTTTGTTTACTCTTAAGTTCAACTTCCGATATATCTGTCGATTTTAAGTTTGAACATTTGTTTTATGCTCTTTTGTCAAATATTTTATGTTTTTATATGGCAACCACAAAACATATGCAATATTTTTTCCACATAAAACATTTTAAAGTGACAAATTCTAAGTAATAATTCATTATAACATAGATTGTTTTGTCCTTTTTTATTTTTATTTTTTTTGAGCAATGGAAAAAAAAGAAAATAAAGACAAAAGGAAAAAAAAAAACTGCCTGCATGGCAGCTTTGTGTCAACATTGCCACTTTTTCTCATTAGATTTCACCTCATTCCACTTTTTAAATTTTTTTTTATTTATTTATTTGTGCAATACTATCAATTTTGCAATTTCCCCACTCATAAAGTGATGCATTATTATTTTTTTGTTTACTCTTAAGTTCCACTTTCGATTTATCTGTCGATTTTAAGTTTGAACATTTTTTTTGTTTGTTTTATGCTCTTTTATCAAATTGTTGATGTTTTTATATGGCAACCACACAACATATGCAATATTTTTTCCACATAAAACATTTTAAAGTGATAATTTTTAAGTAATAATTCATTATAAAATATATTTTTTGTCCTTTTTTTTGAGCAATGGAAAAACAATAAAATAAAGACAAAAGGATAAAAAAAACTGCCTGCATGGCAGCTTTGTGTCAACATTGCCACTTTTTCTCATTAGATTTCACCTCATTCCACTTTTTTAAATGTTTTTTATTTATTTATTTGTGCAATACTATCAATTTTGCAATTTCCCCACTCATAAAGTGATGCATTATTAGTTTTTTGTTTACTCTTAAGTTCAACTTCCGATATATCTGTCGATTTTAAGTTTGAACATTTGTTTTATGCTCTTTTGTCAAATTTTTGATGTTTTTATATGGCAACCACAAAACATATGCAATATTTTTTCCACATAAAACATTTAAAAGTGACAAATTCTAAGTAATAATTCATTATAACATAGATTGTTTTGTCCTTTTTTATTTTTATTTTTTTTGAGCAATGGAAAAAAAAGAAAATAAAGACAAAAGGAAAAAAAAAAATGCCTGCATGGCAGCTTTGTGTCAACATTGCCACTTTTTCTCATTAGTTTTCACCTCATTACACTTTTTACATTTTTATTTATTTATCTATTTATGCAATACTATCAATTTTGCAATTTCCCCACTCATAAAGTGATGCATTATTAGTTTTTTGTTTACTCTTAAGTTCAACTTCCGATATATCTGTCGATTTTAAGTTTGAAAATTTTTTTTGTTTGTTTTATGCTCTTTTGTCAAATTGTTGATGTTTTTATATGGCAACCAAACAACATATGCAATATTTTTTCAACATAAAAACATTTTAAAGTGATAATTTATAAGTAATAATTCATTATAAAATATATTTTTTGTCCTTATTTTTGAGCAATGGAAAAACAATAAAATAAAGACAAAAGGATAAAAAAAACTGCCTGCATGACAGCTTTGTGTCAACATTGCCACTTTTTCTCATTAGACTTCACTTCATTACACTTTTTTTTAAAATATTTTTTTTCATTTTTGCAATACTATCAATTTTGCAATTCTTGCAGAATGTGTGGCGGGCCGGTAAACAATTAGCCGTGGGCCGCAAATGGCCCCCGGGCCGCACTTTGGACACCCCTGAACTAAGCAGTTCAAAAAATAAAAACATTATTTCACTGTTCACCTTTTTTATCGGGAATCATTATTATAATGCATCATGTTTTGTGATCCAGAGAGTAGAGAAATATTTTCATATTTGCTGAAATACTAATGCGTGTTGTCATCAGTCAAACCATGCATGGCTTAAATTGAGAGCACATGTGCAAGCACAACACGAATGTGCATGAGAACAAATCTATAGTGTTGCTTGATTACTCATGGGTAGAACTCAGAATACATGCAGGATAGCATGAACACACACACACACACACACACACACACACACACACACACACACACACACACACACACACACACACACACACACACACACACACACACACACACACACACACAGGCAGACACTAACTAATTCAATGCATCATTCTTAAAGAACTAATCCGACTGTAGTTGTGAACATGATTCTTGGATGGTTATTATCACTTTAAGCCAGTGGTTCTCAACTTTTTTTCAGTGAATTACCCCCTGTGAACATTTTTTTCAAGTTCAAGTACCCCCTAATCAGAGCAAAGCATTTTGGTAAAAAAAAAAAAAAGAGATAAGGAAGTAAAATACAGTACTAAGTCATCAGTTTCTGATTTATTAAATTGTAAATAAAATATTGCTCATTTGTAGTGGTCTTTCTTGAACTATTTGGGAAAAAAAGATATAAAAATAACTAAAATAAACAAGTGATTCAATTCTAAATGCAGATTTCTACACATAGAAATAATCATCAACTTAAAGTGCCCTCTTTGGGGATTGTAATAGAGATCCATCTGGATTCATCAACTTCATTCTAAACATTTCTTCACAAAAAAAGAAACCTTTAACATTAATATTTATGCAACATGTCCACAAAAAAATCTAGCTGTCAACACCGAATATTGCATTGTTGCATTTCTTTTCACAGTTTATGAACTTACATTCATATTTTGTTGAAGTTGTATTCAATAAATATATTTATAAAGGATTTTTTGAATTATTGCTATTTTTAGAATATTTTTAAAACATCTCATGTACCCCTTGGCATACCTTCAAGTACCCCCAGGGGTACGCGTACCCCCATTTGAGAACCACTGCTTTAAGCCATATATCACATATTACTGTACCTGATGAAAAATAATCATAGACAGAGGACATTGATCATGTTGTTCTTATAAAATCAACATTTATTTAATCACACATTTAGTTAAATAATCGTATTTCATTTAATAGAGGTACATGTATAGGGAATAAAATCATCATATAAGAAAAATGGATAATACATGCAATATTGATGGCCACTGACTTAAGGGTGGGAACAATACAAGACCAAAAAGGAAAAAAAGGCTGAGATTGAAAAATAGGAAATAAAAAAGGAAAACAATTGTGCAACATAGGAAAAAAACAACTCTAATCTGCAAGTACAATATTGTATTGTTGTATCTTTTAAAATGGTCAAAGTACAGGAAGTTCTGCAGATGTGATTTTAAAAGTAAAAAATATTACATTTCTGTTGACAATGCGAAATCTGGAGGTCACCATGCAAAAATTCACAAGAAAAACAACATAAGATATTATTAATGTCAACATATTGAAGAGACTAAGATGTCTAAAAGTGCCTTAGAGCAAGCAATGGAGAAACAACAAAGGCCGATGTGCAAACATTAATATTTCCCACTATGTCTTTTTGGACAAAAAATACAAACAAAGCTATATTGATCATGCTTATATAACATTATTTAAACCCGCACATGACATTGCTCATCTGTAAAGTTATTCACCACAGTGCATTATGTAGGTCAGGGGTCACCAACCTTTTTGAAACCAAGAGCTACTTCTTGGGTAGTGATTAATGCGAGGGGCTACCAGTTTGATACACACTTAAATTAATTGCCAGAAATATAGCCAATTTTCTCAATTTACCCTTAACTCTATGTTAATATTAATAATTAATGATATTTATCTTTGTGGAAACATTGATCATCTTCATGATTTCTCACAATAATTCCACTTGTTTAAATGTTTTTATTTATTTATTTGTGCAATACTATCAATTTTGCAATTTCCCCACTCATAAAGAGATGCATTATTAGTTTTTTGTTTACTCTTAAGATCAACTTCCGATATATCTGTCGATTTTAAGTTTGAACAATTTTTTTGTTTGTTTTATGCTCTTTTGTCAATTTTTTTATGTTTTTATATGGCAACCACACAACATATGCAATATTTTTTCCACACAAAACATATTAAAGTGATAATTTTTAAGTAATAATTCATTATAACATAGATTTTTTTGTCCTTTTTTTTTTAAAATTTTGAGCAGTGGAAAAAAAAGAAAATAAAGAAAAAAGGAAAAAAAAAATTGCCTGCATGGTAAGTTTTTGTGTCAACATTGCCACTTTTTCTCATTAGACTTTAAATGGGTTAAAATCCCATCTGCACTTTGTTAGAATACATAACAAATTGGACCAAGCTATATTTCTAACAAAGACAAATCATTATTTCTTCTAGATTTTCCAAAACAAAAATGTTAAAAGAAATTCAAAAGACTTTGAAATAAGATTTAAATTTCATTATACAGATTTTCTAGATTTGCCAGAATAATTTTTTTTGAATTTTAATCATAATAAGTTTGATGAAATATTTCACAAATATCCTTCGTCGGGCGGAATAGCTCGGTTGGTAGAGTTCGATTCCCGCTTCCGCCATCCTAGTCACTGCCGTTGTGTCCTTGGGCAAGGCACTTTACCCACCTGCTCCCAGTGCCACCCACACTGGTTTAAATGTAACTTAGATGTTGGGTTTCACTATGTAAAGCGCTTTGAGTCACTAGAGAAAAGCGCTATATAAATATAATTCACTTCATTTCATCGAAAAATGTATTTATTATTCTTTACAATAAAACAATAAATTACCTGAACATTGATTTAATTTTTCAGGAAAGAAGAGGAAGGAATTCAAAATGTAAAAAGGTATATGTGTTTAAAAATCCTAAAATAATTTTTAAGGTTGTATTTTTTCTCTAAAATGTTCTTTCTGAAAAGTTATAAGCAAAGTAAAAAAAAAAAAAAAAATTATTTAAGTGAAGAACAAGTATTTAAAATATTTTCTTGGATTTTCAAATTCTATTTGAGTTTTGTCTCTCTTAAAATTAAAAATGTCGGGCAAAGCGAGACCAGCTTGCTAGTAAATAAATAACATTTAAAAAATAGAGCCAGCTCACTGGTAAGTGCTGCTATTTGAGCTATTTTTAGAACAGGCCAGCGGGCGACTTATCTGGTCCTTACCGTGTTGGTGACCCCTGCTGTAGGCTAATTCATCAGTAGGAGGTCAATATTGCAACATTTTGCTATGACATTGTAAATAAAATCCCTTCATACATACCGTATATACAACAATCAATCAATCAATCAATCAATGTTTACTTATATAGCCCTAAATCACTAGTGTCTCAAAGGGCTGCACAAACCACCACGACATCCTCGGTAGGCCCACATAAGGGCAAGGAAAACTCACACCCAGTGGGACGTCGGTGACAATGATGACTATGAGAACCTTGGAGAGGAGGAAAGCAATGGATGTCGAGCGGGTCTAACATGATACTGTGAAAGTTCAATCCACAATGGATCCAACACAGTCGCGAGAGTCCAGTCCAAAGCGGATCCAACACAGCAGTGAGAGTCCCGTTCACAGCGGAGCCAGCAGGAAACCATCCCAAGCGGAGGCGGATCAGCAGCGCATAGATGTCCCCAGCCGATACACAGGCAAGCAGTACATGGCCACCGGATCGGACCGGACCCCCTCCACAAGGGAGAGTGGGACATAGAAGAAAAAGAAAAGAAACGGCAGATCAACTGGTCTAAAAAGGGAGTCTATTTAAAGGCTAGAGTATACAAATGAGTTTTAAGGTGAGACTTAAATGCTTCTACTGAGGTGGCATCATTCACATGTTATTTAAATTTGTCACACATTATATAATTTCATATATCTTTACAGTTTGTGATTAAATCAGACAACACAGGAAAACACTGTCAGCAAATTCAATAATTGTATGACAAAGTTAAAATAAAAAACAAAGCATAAAAAAAAAGAAAAAGAAGAAGAAGCATAACACAAAATAAAGATGTCTATGACCAAAACATGTACTATAGGGCCTGGTTCGTGTTCCTGACAGGACAACACCCGTTTTAATGTGCAGTACTTCAAGTGATGACGTAACAAGGAGGGGGGGGACCCGCCCCCGCCCGAATCTTTAAGGTGGATCTATCTGCACTGGTGCGCCGAAGGGTGTTCTTTTGATACGCCGCGCTCCTTTTCTTCAGCGTGTCAGTGTCCGTGTTAGAACCGAACCGAAAGTCACCTCTCCATGAGCCGGTGGTCAGAAAGGGATCGTACCTGTCGTCTTTCAGCAGAGTCCCACAGTGGCTAAAATCTGTAAAACTAGGCGGGTAGTAAGTCGTGGGGAAAACGGGGAGGTTTGTGGAGGTGGAACGATATACATAACCCCGTCGACAAAGCTTGAAATAACACACGGCGATGATTAGAAAGATCAAGAGAGAGGAAACGGTTAACAGGGCGATGACCAAATACAGCCGCAAACTATAGCTGCCCTGGGATTCGTCTACTAGCTCAAATAGTTCTTGGACAACCGGCAACCCTTCACCGATGGCAATGCTAACTGTAGCCGTGGCTGAAAGGGGATCATGTCCGTTATCCGTCACCACGATAACAATCGTTTGCTTCGGTTCATCGTTCCCCAAAAAGGATCGCGCGGTTCTGATTTCGCCCGTGTGTAAACCCACCATAAAGAGATTAGGTTGAGTTTCTTTGATTATTCTGTAGGAGAGCCATGCGTTATGGCCGGAGTCGGCATCCACAGCCACCACCTTGGTCACCAAGTAACCTCTTGGTGCTTCAAGGGGTACCATGTCTTCAACAATGAAGGCTTGCACAGGGTATAAAACAACTGGGGCATTATCATTCTGGTCCTTGATAAAAACATTGACAATGCAGGTGGCGGTGAGTTGGGGGTCGCCCCCATCCCGCGCCTCTACCTTGATTTGGAAGTAAGCAGACTGCTCGTAATCGAAGAGCCGCGACGTAAAAAGCTCCCCCGTTTCTATGTTAATGGTGAGGAAGGAGGAAACGTCTGAGTTTGTATCTTTCAAAATTCGGTAGAGTAATTTGGCATTCGATGCGTCATCCCTGTCCTGGGCGGTGACTTTCATAACAAACGCACCTACAGGTTGGTTTTCTAAGAGATTGGCAGTGTACTCGCTCTGTGTAAAATTTGGGGGGTTGTCATTTACGTCATTAACTACGATAGTTAAAACTTTCATACCCTGCAGAGAGGGAGAACCCGAATCAGTGGCTGTAATAGTGATGTTATACTCTGACTGAAGCTCGCGGTCTAGTGTTCCATACGTCAATAACATGTAGTAGTTTTTCACTTCTGATACTAACTGAAATGGGACGTTGTCAGGAATGGAACATGTGACGTCTCCGCTGTTCCCTGTGTCCAAGTCATAAATGTTGATCAGGGCCACCATTGTTCCAGGTTTCGAGTCTTCGGCCACATTCGCCGATGCCGACTTTATTTCAATCACAGGTTTGTTGTCGTTGATATCACTGACATCGATTACAAGTTTACAATGGGAGGCCTGGCCACCCCCATCTTTGGCCTGGACATCCAACTCGTGCGTACTCGCCTCCTCATAGTCAAAGACACCTGCTACCCGGACTTCACCGCTCAAAGGGTCAATGTGAACAACTCCTCTGGTCTTGTCGGACAGGTGACTGAAAGAGTATGTTATCTCTCCATACAGACCTTCGTCCAAGTCTGTGGCATTCAGTTGTGCTATTATCGTCCCCGTGACAGAGTTTTCCGGTACCGATGCTCTGTAAACCCGCTGGCTAAAAACTGGGACATTGTCATTGGTGTCCAGAACACGGATGCGGATAGAAGCAGTCCCAGTTCTGGCTGGATTCCCTCCGTCAATGCCATTGATTTTCAGTACATGTTCTGCTTGTGTCTCTCGATCCAATGCCTTTTTAAGAACAAGTTCCGGATATGCATTGCCATTTATTTGGGTGTCTATTTCCAGACCAAAATGATCATTTGGGCTCAGTTTGTATTGGTTAACAGAGTTTGTCCCCAGATCAGGGTCATGTGCGCTCTCCAGTGGAAAACGTCTCCCCAGGACTGTAGACTCGACTAAATCAAGGTTTATCTCCCCCGCAGCAAACACTGGAGTGTTGTCATTGATGTCCGTGATGTCTAAAAGCAGACCATATGCTTGCAGGGGGTCTTCCAGTAAAATCTGATGCTGTATGGTGCACCCGCTGTCTTGTGCGCAGAGCTCCTCTCTGTCAATCCGTTGGCTGATCAAAAGATTGCCCGACGCCAGGTCCAGTTCACAAAGCTGACTGATCCCGTCTGCGACAACGCGGGCGCGACGGGCACGGAGCTCCCTCACTTCCAGACGCAGATCCCGTGCAACGTTTCCAACTATAGAACCCGTCTGCATCTCTTCCGGAAGGACGTAACGCACCTTCCCAGACGACGCAGTAAAAAACAGGCAAAAAAAGACTACTCGCATCCAATAACTGAAGTTCATTCGCCGGTCCATTCTGAGGGATTCTTTCTGATACTTATTTAAAAGAAAAACAAACAAACAAAAGGAACGAGCTAAATCCTAACCATGCACAGGAAAATGACGAACTGAAAATTCTGTTGCAGTCTCTAGTCGAGTTACTCATGCTCTATTAGGGAGCCTGTCAGCCTGGATTCTTCTATTCTTGTTTCATCTCTCTCTCTCTTCTGCTCATCCTCTCTCTCTCACTCCACACAAACACCCACACACAGTTTTTTTCTCTCCCTCTGCCTCAGTCACACACACACACACACACACATACACACACACACACACACACACACACAGCCTTCAGCTCTTAGCCAGTGCTCCAGTTTCACTGACACAGATACGGCGGTACACGCCATCCATGAGTCAAACATTATAAGAGCGTCACCACGAGGCAAAGTGGATCATTACAGCGTGACCACGCCACACTATTGCAGCACACAGATGACGGATCAAAAATCACTTTTATTTTTTGGTACTTGAACAACGTAAAACTCAGACATGAGAATGTTTTTCTACTCAAAGGTAAAATATGACGTAATCTAGGGCTGCGAATCTTTGGGTGTCCCACGATTCGATTCAATATCGATTCTTGGGGTCATGATTTGATTCAGATTCGATTTTTTTTTTCAGTTCAACACGATTCTCGATTCAAAAACGATTTTTTCGCGATTCAAAAGGATTCTGTATTCATTCAATACATATATTTCAGCAGGATCTACCCCAGTCTGCTGACATGCTAGCAGAGTAGTTTTTTGTAAAAAGCTTTTATAATTGTAAAGGACAATGTTTTATCAACTGATTGCAATAATGTACATTTGTTTTAACTATTAAACGAACCAACAATAGGAATTATTTAATCTTTATGAAAACATTGGACACAGTGTGTTGTCAAGCTTATGAGATGCCATGCTAGGGTAAGCCACTGTGACACTATTGTTCTTTTTTATTATGTTTTATAAATGTCTAATGATAATGTCAATAAGGGATTTTTAATCAATGTTATGCTGAAATTATAACTAATATTGATAATGTTGTTGATAATCATTTTTGTTTCACTACTTTTGGTTTGTTCTGTGTGGTGTTTGTGTCTCCTCTCAATTGCTCTGTTTATTGAGTGTTGCTGGGTCGGGTTTGGTTTTGGAATTGGATTGCATTGTTATGGTATTGCTTTGTATTGTTTTTTTGTTTTTTTTAAATAAATCGATTTTTTAAAAATGAGAATCGATTCTGAATCGCACGGCGTGACAATCGCGATTCAAATTTGAATCGATTTTTTCCCACACCCCTAAATTGTAATCTCAATCTCATTTTTATATATCTTAATGAATGGTAAACAGAATTATCACTGTACCTACATATATATATGACTACTTTTAGTCTTTGTGTGTGTTTTTGAAAGTGTAATCTAGGGCAGGGGTAGGGAACCTATGGCTCTAGAGCCAGATGTGGCACTTTTGATGACTACATCTGGCTCTCAGATAAATCTTAGCTGACATTGCTTAACACGATAAGTAATGAATAAGGCCGCTGGTAATCACAATGTTAAAAATAACGTTCAAAATCTAAAACATTTTCATGCATTTTAATCCATCCATCCGTTTTCTACCGCACCTGTTCAAGAAATTCAAGATTCAAGATTGTTTATCGTCATATGCACAGTTAAACAGTACAATGAAAATCTTACTTTGTTTCACAATGTTACAATGTTTCTAAAAATAATTAGAGACTTATTACACTCTAAAAATGATGGTTTTACTTGAAAAATGCACGCATTTAGTTGTATTCAGTGTTAAAAAATATGATATGGCTCTCACGGAAATACATTTTAAAATATTTGGCTTTCATGGCTCTCTCAGCCAAAAAGGTTCCCGCCCCCTGATCTATAGCCAGGGGATTTAAGGGGCTCGCCTCTTTTGCTCGAAAAAATATATTTCAACAGCACTGATGATGAATGGAAGTGGTTTCCTTTTTTTTGACTCAGGCCCCCATGTTGGGTTTAAAAAAAATAAAAATAAAATAAACACACGCAAGTCCTAATTCCTACTTTTTGACTCACACTACTTACTACAACACACACTGGGCGTTATCAGTTTTTCCACTGCCCTGAGATCAAGGCTCACATGACCAATTCAGCACCAAGGACAGAGATTTCAGCACCTTAGTTAGACAGCGAGGCTGTATGAAGTGTGTGTGTGTGTGTGTGTGTGTGCGCGCACGCAGCGGATACATGTGCTTGTGAGAGAGCGAAAGCGAGAGAGCAAGACAGACAGAAATGAAAACGGTCAATGGTCATGGTTGAGTACGTGATTGCGAGTAATGCTCAGTAAGTCAAGACCTAAAACAACCATTTAAATCAGGGGTGCCCATTACGTCGATCGCGAGCTACCAGTCGACCGCGGGGGGTGTGTCAGTCGATCTCCAGCCAGGCTTTTAAAAAAAAATAGACCTAAAAATTAGTGATCATCAATCTTCACCAAGACGTCACTTAAATGACATTCACGGTACCGGAGGGTCTTGTGAGATGACGCTGGCTGCTGCAAGATCATTATTATGAAAATATGACCGAGAGGAAGGCGAGAAACACTTTTTATTTCAACAGACTCTCGCGCCGTACCTTCCGTCAAAACTCTAAAGGCCGACTGCACATTTCCTATCTTCACAATAAAAGCCCTGCTTCACGCTGCCTGCGCTAACTAAATACAGAGTCTCGGAAAACTGGCGTGCACAAGCGATCCCTCGGAAAGCTGGCGTGCACAAGTGATGTGCACGCCAGCTTTCCGAGACTCTTATTTTGTTAGCGCAGGCAGCATGAAGCAGGGCTTTTATTGTGAAGATAGGAAATGTGCAGTCGGCCTTTAGAGTTTTGACGGAAGGGACGCCGTGAAAGTCTGTTGAAATAAAAAGTGTTTCTCGCCTTCCTCTCTGTCATTTTTTCATAATAATGAACCGGCAGCAGCCAGCGTCATCTCACAAGACCCTCGGGTGCCGTGAATGTCAATCAAGCAAGCTACGGAATTTGCCGCCAATGTTTTTCTTGTAAAGTGTATGGAAGCTGGATGAATTAGATGCCAAAAACCAACCACTTTCATGTGGTATTGTACAGAAAGGACAACTTTTTTTCTCCTCCATTTGAAAATGTGGGCGTTATCATCATTACTGTCTGATTCCAATCAATGCAAGTCATCAGAATCAGGTAATACACCAACTTATATTCTTGTCTTTGTGAAAGAAAGACATCTATATGTGTTACACATGCTTGTATTATCATTAAACACATTTAACTTGTTTACAAAAATGTCTCTTTCATAAATAAATAAATATAAATGAGGTAGATCCCCTCGAGTTGGTCAATTGAAAAGTAGCTCGCCGGCAGAAAAAGTGTGGGCACCCCTGATTTAAACGGATCCTGCAAAATTAAAAAAGGCCCCTTACCAAAACCATTTAAACAAACATTCAGACATCGGCATACATTTTAAAAGCATAATATAATTTACTCAAAAATAATTTATCTACATACACTGAAAAAAATAAATCAAAAGATTTACTTAAACAAATTATTGTAAGTATTTGCACGCAAATGATTGAAGTAAAATGTAATGCTGCAATATCAAGTAACACTCACTTGCCAGTATCAAGTAAATTCCACTTAGCATATAATATAACAGTTGTAAAGATATAAAGTAACAGTTACTTAATTACATCCAAGTTTGAAGTTATATTTATTTAAACAAATGAAGTAAAGTGTACTTGTTTTTCATCGGCAGGGACATCATTTTACTCAAAATTGTGTGTAAATTTTGTATACCATATTTCCTTGTATAACCGTCGGATTGCTATATATACTTATTTTGATACCTCTTCTCACTCCTGCGCTTATCAATGGCGTGCAGAAAAAAAATGAGTGTGATTAGAAAGATTTTAATCAAAAAATATTCTGAGGCCGCGGCACGGTGGTTCGATCCGCTTCTCTTCAGCATGACATCGTGTCCACTTTCACGACATTCTGTCTAACTGCCAGAAGGACGCCTGCATTTTGCTGTTTATCAAATGAGATTGCAATGCATACTTCATCAACAGCCATACCTTTTACACTGTCGGTTGTGATGTAAACAACTTTAGCATTCTTACTGATATGCGCCACACTCTGTGAACCCACACCAAATACATTTCTGATAAACATCGACTCTGTAACACAGGGGTAGGGAACCTATGGCTCTAGAGCCAGATATGGCTCTCTGATAAATCTGAGCTGACGTTGCTTAACACGATAAGTAATGAATAATTCCACTTGTAATCACAGTGTTAAAAATAATGTTCAAAATATAAAACATTCTCATGCATTTTTAATCCATCTATCCGTTTTCTACCGCACCTGTTCAAGAAGTTGCGTTAATGGTAAGAAGTTATTTATTTATTATTGGTTAGTGTGGGGCTCGCCTTCCTGGGGGTTCTTCAGACCCCCAAGCACCGACATGAGAGCCTGTTTCAGGGTTACAATATTGTTTTATTTTCTAATAAGTCTCTCAGTTGCTTTCCAGCAATAGTTTTTCCAGCCCCAACCCAGTCTCTCCTCCTGGCTGCTGCTTATAAGAGAGCGACAGGTGATTAGATAACAAGGCCCAGGTGGGCATTTTACGCGCCTGTCGCTGCAGGCCCGCAGGCCACGCCCCCTCCACAGTTAGCTTCAGAATAACAATGTTATTACAAAGTATAAGAGACTTATTATACTCAAGAAATGTTGGTCTTACTTAAAAATGCACATGTTTAGTTGTGTTCAGTGTTGAAAAAAATATTATATGGCTCTTACGGAAATATATTTCAAAATATTTGGTTTTTGGCTCTCTCAGCCAGAAAGGTTCCCGACCCCTGCTGTAACACATTATAAACGCAAGATAAGAATTACCCATAATGCCACCGTGCAGTGCTCTGTGAAGTGATCCTAACGGCCGGAGCAGAGCCAGTCGGCCATTTGTGGCCCCCGGCTGATTTGTTAATGAAAAAGAACATACTATAATAAAAATTTCAAACATAAAAGACTGTAATGAAACAGGAAACAGTGACATGTATCAAGAAAAAGTTGCAATGTTGACACTAATAACACAAAGCTGTCATGCGGACTATTATTGACCTGCTGAAGGCTCCAATTACTTCATTGGAACAATTTCACTTTCAAATATTTTGGGGGGGATAATATTGCATATTTTGTGCGAAACAAAGTTTTCTTTCACACAAAAGGGCATCGAACAAACAAAGAAATATGAAAAAAAAAATCTTATTATCAAGAGATCTACATTCAGACTTCAGTGTTAAATGTTAAAAAATATATAAATATACATTTGGCTTTTTTTCCAACATTTATTTTTTTTCTTTTTTTATTGTTATGAATTGTTGACCTATCTAGTATTCCAAATACTTCACATCAATTATTACACTTTGAAATGTTTTGGGGAAAATGTTGCATAGTTTGTGTGTTTGCCATAAAAATAAGGGTTTTGACATAAACGGCATAAACATAAATAAAAAAAAACAAAAAACGTTATAACAACAGACAGACCTGAAGTTGATATCGAGATTCAAGCATTAAATAAATAAAAAAAATATATATATATTTATGACTTATTTCTTAACATTTTTATGACTCGGAACCCTTCCAGAGACCGGGGACCAAACTTGAGGAAAACCGTGAAGGTAAAACAAACAAACCCTAACCCAAAATGGCCCCCACATATTTTGATGTTACAGTCTGCGGCCCTCAGTGGAAAAAGTTTGGACACCCCTGACTTAAATGATCCACAAGGGAAAATGTTCCACACACTAGCTCAGTTACAAATGATGGAAAAGATGGAAAGGACAATGCATGTATAAAATAGACTAAAAGCAATATAAAATATACCATATAAACGGAATATTTACATAATATATGTACAGTACAGGACATATACTGATATATTACCATGTACAATAATACAGTATACGTGACAGCTGCAGCATAAAATAGAGAGTAAATCCAGGAGAAAATAGACAAAACATAATAATAACAATATTGCAAATACTTAGTTATTATTCAGGTCACAAAATGCAAATAGGGTATTGTTGGCGCTTTATGGGGGTTCTCTTTTTTTCCAGTGGGTTCTATGGGTGAAATTTTAATTTTCCTGAAGGAACTCTCCTGAAGGAATCAATAAAGTACTATCTATCTATCTATCTATCTATCTATCTATGTAGGTGTGGGAAAAATCACAAGACTACTTCATCTCTACAGAACTGTTTCATGAGGAGATTTTCTCCTGATGATTGAGGGAACCCCTCATGAAACAGTTCTCTAGAGATGAAGTAGTCTTGTGATTTTTCCCACACCTACATATTGCGCTCTACCACGGTATCGAGCACTATTCTCTGGATAATCCAGTCAAGACATATCTATCTATCTATCTATCTATCTATCTATCTATCTAGCCATCCATCTAGACACAATGCATCATGGCTCTCGTTGGCTCCATTGTAAGCACCTCCTTGTTAGTTTTGTTTCCATGACTACCCATTAGTTTTCACCTGTCCTTATGTCACGTTTTGCACTGTCACTAATCACCACAGCATTATTTAAACCGGTAGTTGCCAGGTAGTCAGGCTGGCGACTTTACCTTTACTCACTTCATGCCATGCTACATCTGTCACTCATGCTGATCCATAGTTTGGCTTCTTGTCATGCCACGTAAGTTTTGTTAATTAATGCCACAAGTTAGTGTCTTTTGTTTTTTGTCCATAGTTCTGCCTTTGATGCTAGTCTTTTGTTTTCATTAATCAAGTTTGTTCTCCGCCATTGTGCGCGCCTTTTGTTTGCTTCTTTTTTTGTAGTTTGTTAGTGTTATTAATAAATGTGTATTTGCATTCACGTATTGCCCGCGCCAACTTTCCTTTGCCTTCTGGAAAAACAAACCCACAAGTCCACGTATTGACAGAAAGTCGCCAACCTGACTACCTGGCAACTGCAGGTTTAAATAATGCTGTGGTGTTTAGTGACAGGTTTTCGAGTGCAAAACGTGAGACAGGTGCGTGACATAAGGACAGGTGAAAACTAATGGGGAGTCATGGAAACAAAAAAAACAAGGAAGTGTAAACACAAGAACTGAGTGTCCAAAAAACAAAAGGCATATGGCCAAACAAAAACATGATCAACAGACATGACACGTACTAACTGGAAATTCAAAAATAAGACGCTATGGTGTAGACCTTAATACAGGGGACCTATATTGTCGAGTAGTATCTGTTAAATGGTAAATAGGTTGTACTTGTATAGCGCTTCTCTACCTTTTTATGGATCTCAAAGCGCTTTGGCACCCATTCACACACCCATTCACACACAGATGTAGTACCTGTTAATTGTGATATGTGTTTTTACAATCACCGCATTAAAAACATTTTAAATGACATTTTACTGGAAGAAAACAATGAGGAAGTGGGTTCAAACTAGTTGGTCTGCTAATGCAGACTAATTAATAAGTCACTGTTCAACCTTGGAAATCGTTAACTAGGTTTATGTTGATCCGAGCCCCACGACACTCATCCAGCCATTTATTTTATACCGCTTGAACCTCTCGAAGTTGTGAGGGGTGGGTAGAGCCTATCCCAGCTGCATTCAGGTGTAAGGCGGGGTACAGATACACAGACAACATTTACACTCACATTGTCAAACTAGGGCCTATTTAGTGTTGGCAATCAGCCTATCCACATAACACACAATTAATAAATAACAGTTTATGATCAAAATCCATAATAAATGTCTAAGGTAACTGTAACCGCGGAAAGACAAATAAGAAATGTGTCTTCATAATGGCCGAGTTAACACAAATAACAACCAGAAGCAGCTTTTGTCAACCAAAAGTCAACGTTAACAACTGTCACCAAAACATGTATGATGAAATGTGAGCAATATAAATAATCTGGATGTAAGCAAGTCAATTAATAAGCCTCTGATCTTGAATATCTCACCTGTAAAGGGTGAACTTGCTTCTACAGTAAGCCAGGATATAATGTACACCGACACATAATAGGTATGCAGGGAAGAAAAACTGCAAGCTTATATAGATATATTTGTGAGGATGCAATGATAATTAGGTTTTAAGACATTCATATATACTGTATATGTATATATATATATATATATATATATATATATATATGTATATATATATATAAAATAAAAATGTATGTTAAGCTATAGTTACTCGTACAACACCGATTATACACATGCCTAAAAAACCCCACCAGCAAAAGCTATGCTTACTGAATAACTGCAACTAAAAGTAAAACAAGCCAAATTTTCATACCTCAGGGGAGCCTTGAATATCTCCAAACATCTCATCAAAGTCAGAAGGACTTTTCCTCAGAGTCTGGTCAGCAGGCAGCGTGTTGTCATTGTAAGAAGACACAAACTTAAAGTCACTGGTTCTAGAACCTGTTGTCAAGTAGGCGTCATAGTTGTAGGTGCTGCGTAAAGTTCCTGTGCCGTCAACATCTGCGTAATTAGGAGGCAGATACGCGCTGGGGATGGCAACTGCTCCATCAAACAACAGTCTGGGCTTTCTCCTGCGACAAAACCTCACACCCAGGACGATGATGATGAAGGTCAGAAAGAAGGTGGACACAGACACCAGCGCGATGATCAGATAAGACGTCAGTTTGGAATTCTTCTCCTCATAAGAAATGTCCTTCAGGTCTGGCACCTCAGCCAAGTTGTCAGAAATAAGTAAATACATGGAGCAGGTGGCAGAGAGAGGGGGCTGTCCGTTATCTTTCACTGCCACAATCAGGTTCTGTTTCATGCTGTCAGATTCAGAAATGTCCCGCTGGGTCCTGATCTCTCCACTGTGGAGACCAATGGTGAAAAGTCCCGGATCAGTGGACTTGACTATATGATAGGACAGCCAGGCGTTCTGTCCAGAGTCTGCGTCCACCGCTATCACTTTGGACACCACAGAGCCTCCGTGTGCAGCTTTGGGGACCAGCTCTGTCATGAAGGAGTTACCCTCTGGGGAGGGGTACAGTATCTGAGGAGAGTTGTCATTCACATCCGATATGAACACACTGACGCTCACGTTGCTGCTCAGCGGAGGAGAACCGTTGTCTCTGGCCATGACGTGGACTTTAAAACTCCTCAAGTGTTCATAATCAAATGACCTGACAGCGTGGATCACACCTGTGTCTCCGTTAACAGACACATAGGAGGACACCGGGGCACCGTTCACATCAGCAGCTAACAGAGAATAAATCACGGTACCGTTCTGTCTCCAGTCAGGGTCTTGAGCACTAACGGAACATAAAGTGGAGCCAGCTTTGTTATTTTCACTCACATATGCACTGTAGGACTGTTCCTCAAACACAGGTGGGTTGTCGTTGATGTCTGCTACAGATAAGTGAAGACTTTTAGAGGAGGACAGAGGAGGAGAGCCCTCGTCAGTGGCACTGATTGTAATGTTGTAATCAGACACTAGTTCACGGTCCAGTTGTCCAGTAGTCACCAGAGAATAATAGTTTTTAATAGAAGGAACTAACTTAAAGGGGACATTTTGTTGAATGGAGCAGCGGACTTGTCCGTTCTTCTCAGAGTCTCTGTCCTGAACATTAATGATGCCCACCTCTGTACCAGGTGACACATTCTCTGGTACTGGATTAGACAGTGACTTTAAATTAATCACAGGAGCGTTGTCATTTACATCGCTGATTGAAATAATCACTTTTGCATAGGATGACAGTCCTAATCCGTCTTTGGCTTTCACGCGTATCTCATAAGATGTTCTAGATTCATAATCAATAGTTCCGATGACTCCTATTGCCCCGTTTTTACGATCAATACTGAATATTTTCCTCACATCTTCTGTAACATGACCGAAATCATAACTGACTTCTCCATTCACCCCTTCATCAGCATCAGTAGCACTAACATGAATCACTATTGTATCAGGAGGAGAGTTTTCAGGCAGACTGGCTTTATAAACAGCTTGGCTGAACACTGGTACATTATCATTAGCATCCAGCACAGTGACGTGTATGACTACTGTACCTGATCTCTGAGGAGAGCCGCCATCTAAAGCTGTGAGAAGCAAATCCATCTCATTTTGTTTTTCACGGTCCAGTTCTTTATCAAGAACTAATTCTATTGTGTTTCCACTGACAGCAAGAACGAAATTATCATTTTTTCTAAGCATATATTGTTGAATTGAATTTTGTCCTATGTCTGCATCGTGCCCCTCTTCTATAACAAAACGAGCTCCTTTGATGGCTGACTCATGTATCTCTAAATTAATCAAGTCATCATTAAACATTGGAGCGTTATCATTAACGTCTTGAATATGCAGATTAATTCGATGAAGCTCCAGAGGATTCTCCAGCACGACCTCATGTTTTAGGACACATGAAGCTTTGTCTCCACAAAGATCCTCTCGGTCAATCCTGTCGGCGACAATCAGCTCTCCGCTTTTCATGTTTAGATCACAATAACGTTTGTTGCTCCCCTCGGCGTCAATGCGGGCTTTTCTTGCAGACAGTGCGCTCGTCTCCAGTCCGAGATCCTTGGCTAAATTCCCAATAACAGATCCTCGTCTCATCTCCTCAGGAAAGGAAAAGCTCACGTCTCCATATGCAGAATGCACCAACAAGAGGAGAAAAAAAAAGGTGTGCAAGTTAAACAAAGATGGTTTAAAATCCATCATGGACGTCTTCCTAACACAGTGTAGAATCACACAATGTGGTCTACAAAAAAATACTGACATGAGAACAGAACGTAAGTCCACAATGAAAGAAAAAAGGGCGTTCATCAATTTAAAGACGTGGTCTACTGCGCCACCGTGAGTATGGTTTGATAGCAACACCGACAAAATAATATGTATTTAAATTATTCAACCAACTACATCGATACAATAAAACCTACAAATAACGTTATTAGCACCAAATATTTTATAAAATCAATACATCAAAAATATGTTGATGGTTTAAATGCTTTAAAGAGTCTTTTTTTTGCCCTACACCAAAATAGAATAATGACTATTGGCCTCATCATTAATGTACATAAGCACATAAAAAGTCATCGGGAAAATTCTGCATAATAAATTTGAGGAATCATTTACCTCAATAGCATCAACATGTTTTTTTTTTAAAGATATATAAAAGTTACACATGATCAGATCAAATAAATCAACTATTGCATAACAACAACATTAAAAGACTGTTAATGACTTGACATTCAACTAGTTTTGTCTTATGTGTGAACCACTTTGAAAAGAAAAGTTGAAATCACAATGTAATGTGCGCTTTAGTAACTTAACAGATATATAAATACAGTGGGTTTGATAATTAAATCATTGTTAAACATTAAAAGCAGCGTTTATAAAGTTTGTCTGTATTAAATTACAACAACGTTCTAAACCAGTAATAAACCCTAGTCCTACCCAGTTATACCATGAATTGATTAACGTGGACCCCGACTTAAACAAGTTGAAAAACTTATTGGGGTGTTACCATTTAGTGGTCAATTGTATGGAATATGTACTGTGTTGTGCAATCTACTAATAAAAGTATCAATCAATCAATCAATCAAAACCCACATATAACAGCATTGTTTTTATTCTTTTTGTAATATTTCTCTATTTTGTTTCCTTTTAAACCCCCATTATTTACTTATTACTTTTTTCTTTAAATTGATCTCAACTCTCTACAGTGCTGCTGGAATTTTAATTTTCCTGAAGGAACTCTCCTGAAGGAATCAATAAAGTACTATCTATCTATCTAGCTAGCAAAATGAATGCTTTGTAATGCTCAAGCTGATAAATGATTTACATTTAATATATACATCAAGCACTGCGATGAGGTGGCAACATTGTCCAGGGTGTACACCGCCTTCCGCCCGATTGTAGCTGAGATAGGCACCAGCGCCCCCTGCCACCCCAAAAAGGGAATACGCGGTAGAACATGGATGGATGGATGGATATACATCAAGCAATCAATCAATGTTTTTATATATAAAGCTGCTGCAAACCCACAGCACAGGTGACATTCCTCTTGCCAAATAGTGAAACATGTAAATGAAAAAAAACTGGACCGCTAAAAACAATGGGAACTTGATCCCAAAAAGTTATATTGAGTTACTAGCATGTATAAAAGATAAAGGCTGCCCATACTGTCGAGTGGTAAACCTGCAGTATTTGTTAAATGTGTTTTTTCATGTCACTGATATTAAAAAGTGACATGGTGATTGACAATGGGTGCATGAGTCCAAGGGAAACAGGTGCGTGACATGACAGGTGAAAGCTAATGAGTTGTCATGGTGACAAAAACTAACAAAAGTGCACAATGAGTCCGCATCCAAACAGAACGTGACCACAAAACATGAGAGTTATGAGCTTAGGTCATACAGTATATTAGTGAGTCTATGTCATACAGTATATTAGTGAGTCTATGTCATACAGTATATTAGTGAGTCTATGTCATACAGTATATTAGTGAGTCTATGTCATACAGTATATTAGTGAGTCTATGTCATACAGTATATTAGTGAGCCTATGTCATACAGTATATTAGTGAGTCTATGTCATACAGTATATTAGTGAGTCTATGTCATACAGTATATTAGTGAGTCTATGTCATACAGTATATTAGTGAGTCTATGTCATACAGTATATTAGTGAGTCTATGTCATACAGTATATTAGTGAGTCTATGTCATACAGTATATTAATGAGTCTATGTCATACAGTATATTAGTGAGTCTATGTCATACAGTATATTAGTGAGTCTATGTCATACAGTATATTAGTGAGTCTATGTCATACAGTATATTAGTGAGCCTATGTCATACAGTATATTAGTGAGTCTATGTCATACAGTATATTAGTGAGCCTATGTCATACAGTATATTAGTGAGCCAGTGTCATACAGTATATTAGTGAGCCTATGTCATACAGTATATTAGTGAGTCTATGTCATACAGTATATTAGTGAGTCTATGTCATACAGTATATTAGTGAGCCAGTGTCATACAGTATATTAGTGAGCCTATGTCATACAGTATATTAGTGAGCCTATGTCATACAGTATATTAGTGAGTCTATGTCATACAGTATATTAATGAGTCTATGTCATACAGTATATTAGTGAGTCTATGTCATACAGTATATTAATGAGTCTATGTCATACAGTATATTAGTGAGTCTATGTCATACAGTATATTAGTGAGTCTATGTCATACAGTATATTAGTGAGTCTATGTCATACAGTATATTAGTGAGCCTATGTCATACAGTATATTAGTGAGCCAGTGTCATACAGTATATTAGTGAGCCTATGTCATACAGTATATTAGTGAGTCTATGTCATACAGTATATTAGTGAGTCTATGTCATACAGTATATTAGTGAGCCAGTGTCATACAGTATATTAGTGAGCCTATGTCATACAGTATATTAGTGAGCCTATGTCATACAGTATATTAGTGAGTCTATGTCATACAGTATATTAGTTTCACCTTGTAAATTGTAATTGCTAAAATGAACAAACCTCTGCACGATATTCAAATTGTTTGCCTTTCAACTGTAAATGCAGACCACAAAACTTGTCACTGTTACTCAACATGTACACATTGCCCAATACTTTCTTTATCAAAATTATACTGTATTTATATTGTAAACTGTACTTCTGACATCCAAAACACCATTCATTTTCGGTAATGTAAGTGTACCCCGAGAGGGACAAGAGGTACAAAATGGATAATGTAAGACTAACCCAGAAAGGCGTTTTTTAACTTATGTAGGCTAGAAACAATGTCTATTACCTAAAGATAATTAGGAATCATGACAAAGAACGTCATGACATTTTCATTAGGATGCATCAGAAACTTTTGCAACCAATTCTACAAAAAATAAAACACGGAAATCTTCTCACAGACAGACAGCAGTCAGGATTTTCCCCAACATTACATGCAAATTGTGATTTTTGCAGATACAGTAAGTCAGAAAAAATAAATAAAATCGTATATATATATATATATATATATATATATTTTTTTTTTTTTACAGTTGTGATCAAAATTTTTCAACACCCACACAATTTTGGTGTTTCAGCAAGTTGGACATTTATTCCGTATTTTGTTTATAGTCATATCAAATAAAGATGCGTCAAATAGACAAATGCAACTTAAATTGTAACACTGTATTCTACAAAATACCAAAAAAGGACATTTTTCTTAATATCTCATTGACAAAATGATTCAACCCCCTAGTTCCATGCATCTTTAGTACTTAGTAGAACACCCTTTGGCAGTAATGACATCCTTCAAAGGTGATACATAAGCGGACACAAGCTTCTTGCAAGCATCTACAGGTATTTTAGCCCATTCCTCTTGGGCAAAGGCCTCCAGTTCATTCATATTCTTGGGCTTGCGTGCTGCAACTGCCTTCTTCAAGTCCCACCAATAATTCACTGGTTGTAGAACCGGTTGTCAAACAGGAGTTATAGTTGTAGGTGCAGCCTAAAGTTCCTATGCCGTCAACATCTGTATTAGGGCGAGACTTGCTGGTAGTTATCTTAAACCACAAGTGATGAGCGCATTTCTTTTGAGACAACACATACAATCTGTTTTTTAAGTCAACTATTGAATAGTAAATCAACATCCAAGAAAATCTGATTGAGAGCTTTCAGATTGGACCTATTGAATATCTGTGCAGAGTCAAGGTACACATGTAGAGGAGACACCATATATTAACAACCAATTAGTACAGCATGACACCTAAAATTCATGAACGACCATAATTGTTGTGTGCATTAAATGGATATAAAATCTTTAGATTGCAACCAATGTGCATGTCAACTACTGAACTGTATTCTTACAACAAAACACAGAAAGAAAAGTATCCATTAAAAAAACACCAAAGCTACACAAATAAATGCAGACAGAACTTGTCACCATTACTCTAAACTGAGGAACATAAATTCCAAGATTATATTGATCAACGTTATACTGTATTTATATTGTAAATAAGTCATGCGATATCTACACTGTATAACACAATTTATTTCAATCAATGTAAGACTAACTCATATTGTAACAAGATGACATGCTGTACACATAAAAACAAACTATTACCCAAAGACAATAAGAAATCATGACAAACAACATCTTGTTATGATCATTACTTACTTTGCAACAGAATCTGTTGCAGCTAATTCTACCCAAAAAAACAAGATATCTTTTTTTTTTCTTTCAAAGACAAACATGACTGATAAATGAATTAGGGTGTGGATGCATCCATGATTGTTCTATCACTAATGCGAATTGTGTATTTGCATTTACAGTTAGTCTTAACAGCTACTAGGTGCTGTTAGAAAATACAGACATGACAAATTATGTTTGTAAAAAGAAACAATGACTAAGTGAATCAGGCAAAACAAATCTATCTTTGAGAAATGGGAATTCAATGAGAGGGATTATACGTCTGAATACAATTATAAACTATTAGAAAACCATGCAATACAAGTCCATGAGATGGCCTAAAGTTTCACTTTACATGAACAACAACCAGTTTAACTATGTCTGGACAAAAACCCAAAACAGCATATGGATAAAAATGATTAATTTGAGGGAAATGAAATGAAACATATATTCATACCTCAGGGGAGCCTTGAGTATCTCCAAACATCTCATCAAAGTCAGAAGGACTTTTCCTCAGAGTCTGGTCAGCAGGCAGCGTGTTGTCATTGTAAGAAGACACAAACTTAAAGTCACTGGTTCTAGAACCTGTTGTCAAGTAGGCGTCATAGTTGTAGGTGCTGCGTAAAGTTCCTGTGCCGTCAACATCTGCGTAATTAGGAGGCAGATACGCGCTGGGGATGGCAACTGCTCCATCAAACAACAGTCTGGGCTTTCTCCTGCGACAAAACCTCACACCCAGGACGATGATGATGAAGGTCAGAAAGAAGGTGGACACAGACACCAGCGCGATGATCAGATAAGACGTCAGTTTGGAATTCTTCTCCTCATAAGAAATGTCCTTCAGTTCTGGCACCTCAGCCAAGTTGTCAGAAATAAGTAAATACATGGAGCAGGTGGCAGAGAGAGGGGGCTGTCCGTTATCTTTCACTGCCACAATCAGGTTCTGTTTCATGCTGTCAGATTCAGAAATGTCCCGCTGGGTCCTGATCTCTCCACTGTGGAGACCAATGGTGAAAAGTCCCGGATCAGTGGACTTGACTATATGATAGGACAGCCAGGCGTTCTGTCCAGAGTCTGCGTCCACCGCTATCACTTTGGACACCACAGAGCCTCCGTGTGCAGCTTTGGGGACCAGCTCTGTCATGAAGGAGTTACCCTCTGGGGAGGGGTACAGTATCTGAGGAGAGTTGTCATTCACATCCGATATGAACACACTGACGCTCACGTTGCTGCTCAGCGGAGGAGAACCGTTGTCTCTGGCCATGACGTGGACTTTAAAACTCCTCAAGTGTTCATAATCAAATGACCTGACAGCGTGGATCACACCTGTGTCTCCGTTAACAGACACATAGGAGGACACCGGGGCACCGTTCACCTCAGCAGCTAACAGAGAATAAATCACGGTACCGTTCTGTCTCCAGTCGGGGTCTCGAGCACTAACGGAACATAAAGTAGAGCCAGCTTTGTTATTTTCACTCACATATGCGCTGTAGGACTGTTCCTCAAACACAGGTGGGTTGTCGTTGATGTCTGCTACAGATAAGTGAAGACTTTTAGAGGAGGACAGAGGAGGAGAGCCCTCGTCAGTGGCACTGATTGTAATGTTGTAATCAGACACTAGTTCACGGTCCAGTTGTCCAGTAGTCACCAGAGAATAATAGTTTTTAATAGAAGGAACTAACTTAAAAGGGACATTTTGTTGAATGGAGCAGCGGACTTGTCCGTTCTTCTCCGAGTCTCTGTCCTGAACATTAATGATGCCCACCTCTGTACCAGGTGACACATTCTCTGGTACTGGATTAGACAGTGACTTTAAATTAATCACAGGAGCGTTGTCATTTACATCAGTAATTAAAATTATGACTTTTGCATATGAAGACAGTCCTAATCCGTCTTTGGCTTTCACACGTATTTCATAAGATGTTCTAAATTCATAATCAACGGTTCCGATGACTCCTATTGCACCCATTTTTCGATCAATATTGAATAACTTCTCCACATCTTCTGTAACATGTCCAAAATCATAACTGACTTCTCCATTCACTCCTTCATCAGCATCAGTAGCACTAACATGAATCACTATTGTGTCAGGAGGAGAGTTTTCAGGCAGACTGGCTTTATAAACAGCTTGGCTGAACACTGGTACATTATCATTAGCATCCAGCACAGTGACGTGTATGACTACTGTACCTGATCTCTGAGGAGAGCCGCCATCTAAAGCTGTGAGAAGCAAATTCATCTCATTTTGTTTTTCACGGTCGAGTTCTTTATCAAGAACTAATTCTATTGTGTTTCCACTGACAGCAAGAACGAAATTATCATTCTTTCTTAGGCTGTATTGTTGAATTGAATTTTGTCCTATGTCTGCATCGTGCCCCTCTTCTATCACAAAACGAGCTCCTTTGTCGGCTGATTCACGTATCTCTAAATTAATTACGGTGTCTTTAAACATTGGTGCGTTATCATTAATATCTTGAACGTGCAGATTAATTCGATGAAGCTCCAGAGGATTCTCCAGCACGACCTCATGTTTTAGGACACATGAAGCTTTGTCTCCACAAAGATCCTCTCGGTCAATCCTGTCGGCGACAATCAGCTCTCCGCTTTTCATGTTTAGATCACAATAACGTTTGTTGCTCCCCTCGGCGTCAATGCGGGCTTTTCTTGCAGACAGTGCGCTCGTCTCCAGTCCGAGATCCTTGGCTAAATTCCCAATAACATATCCTCGTTTCGTCTCCTCAGGAAAGGAAAAGCTCACGTCTCCATATGCAGAATGCACCAAAAAGAGGAAAAAATAAAAGGTGCGCCGGTGAAAAAAAGATGGTTTAAAATCCATCATGGACGTCCTCCTAACACGCTGTAGAACAATACAATGTGGTCTACAAAATCACTGACATCAGACCAGAACGTTAGTCCACGGTGAAAGAAAGAAGGGCGTTCATCGGTTTGAAAACTGGTCTATTGCGCCATCGTGAGTATGATTTGATGTATCTACCATTTCTTGTACTTACCTAACAAACTCAAGCAACACTTTTAAACAAACATGTCTTGCACCAAATATTGTTTAAATAAAAAAAAAAAACGTTATTCAATATATGTAACTGCATCTAATGTAAGCTACATATAAACTAAGAGACACGATTCATATTCCTGAGCGTAAAAGGACGCAGTAAAAATATGCGCATATTCATCAACATTGTAAACACACATATAATTATATCAATCGTATTTGTGATCATCAATACCAGTAGTGAAATACTTTTTTACAAAGCTTTTTATAATAAAATAAATAGCCATGGACTAGATGTGGACTGTATCTGCATTATATCAATGATATATGCAGCACAAATATGTACAATAAAAAACATATTTTTTGTTCAGTTTGAATTAAATGGCATCGGCTAACCAGCCCAATTTCATTACAGTAGAATAAAACATTGAGTATATTTGTTTGATTATAATAAAAAAAATATTCGTATACAATTGATTTACATGTATACTGAGGTTTTAAATAATCGATCAATACATTAAAATGAAATTCATATGTTTTAAGCAATTGGACAATTATACAATACAAGCACACTTTTGAATTACTCAGGAAATAATTACATTTTTCATGAACTCAGATGTGAAATTCCGTTTTTTTTATTATTATGATTTTGTGATCTGTATAGAATAATCACTTATAAATAACATTAAAATTAAGTGGATATAAAAGTGAACTCAAATGCATATGGCAGGGGTCAGGAACCTTTTTGGCTGAGAGAGCCATGAAAGCCAACTATTTCAAAATGTATTTCCGTGAAAGCCATATAATATTTTTTTTAACACTGAATACAACTAAATACGCGCATTTTTAAGTAAGAACAACATTTTTAGAATATAATAAGTCTCTTATTCGTTTTATTAACATTGTTATTCTAAAGCTAACCAATAAAAATAGAATATGTTTTACCATTAATGCGACTTCTTTAACAGGTGCGATTGAAAATGGATGGTTGGATTAAAATGCATGATAATGTTTTATATTTTCAATCAATGCAATCAATCAATGTTTATTTATATAGCCCTAAATCACAAATGTCTCAAAGGACTGCACAAATCATTACGACTACAACATCCTCGGAAGAACCCACAAAAGGGCAAGGAAAACTCACACCCAGTGGGCAGGGAGAATCCACATCCAGTGGGACGCCAGTGACAATGCTGACTATGAGAAACCTTGGAGAGGACCTCAGATGTGGGCAACCCCCCACCCTCTAGGGGACCGAAAGCAATGGATGTCGAGCGGGTCCAACATGATATTTAAACCATATTTAAACATAAAACAATTATCACATTTTATTTGTCCTCTGAGTGAAATCACCTTATTTTTAACTATCATCAAAAATGTATACACATGTAAGTTTGAGCTTTTACTTTGCAAAGTCGAGGTAGGTAAGGCACTGCAAATACCCCTTGATTAGTACTACTTAACACCAAAACTTAATTTATGACCATATTTGTTAGATGTACATTCATAAAATCAGACTGCAAGTGAAGTGTGAATTCTTAAAATCAGACTGAAATCACTGCATGTGTCAATGAAATAAATGTAAAACAACACTACAATTAAATTCTCCTTTAAAAAGTATCGGTTGACGTAGAAACACAAACACAGACAAAACTATGTCACCATCACTCTGCAGTAAGACAATGAACAAGATTCTGTTGATCAATGACTACTGCTGACTACTCATGTGACATCCAAAACAGAATGGACTTTAGCCAATGGAGAGTTTACCATGAATTGACTTAAACAAGTTGAAAAACTTATTGGGGTGTTACTATTTAGTGGTCAATTGTACGGAATATGTACTGTACTGTGCAATCTACTAATAAAAGTTCCAATCAATCAAATCAATCACAAGTTGACACGAGAAAGGAATCTTGCCACAGGCTGTGAAAAACAACAACATTTCTCTCCGAAGTAAAAATGATCGGAAGCCATGATATCCAACACCTGCATCATCATTAGCTTGCATCAAAACATACTGCATCCAATTCAAAACTTAAAAGTAAACACTACATATTCCGCTTCACAAAGACAGACATGAGCGATGCAATTCACGGATAAAAAAATACATTTCCCAACACATAATATAAAACAAAAGCTATATTATTGTAAGAAATAGTAGAATAATTCCAGCCATGATAACTAACACAATTATTAATTGATTAAATCATTGATATATTCCATTTGTAAATAATTATGATTGAAATCCATACTAAAATGGGATTAATAAAATATGAAAATTACAAAACAATCTCAGTAGAAATGTGTGTCACTAAAGATGGACATGGAATATATTTTAGTAAAATAGTCAAATTGACTACTCTACGTCTAAGTATGTCTTTAATTGCATGTCTAAGTATTGCACAACAGAACACAGCACGGACATCTTGGCAAATCAAAGCAAAGCATCCATCAATAAGTGTAGGCCGATTCATTCAAACAACACCCAATAAGCGGGCTCGAAAAAACACAAAGAGCTTGCATGAGTGTTTGTATTTGGTAAAATTAAATCATGTTCATACCTCAGGGGAGCCTTGAGTGTCTCCAAACATCTCATCAAAGTCAGAAGGACTTTTCCTCAGAGTCTGGTCAGCAGGCAGCGTGTTGTCATTGTAAGAAGACACAAACTTAAAGTCACTGGTTCTAGAACCTGTTGTCAAGTAGGCGTCATAGTTGTAGGTGCTGCGTAAAGTTCCTGTGCCGTCAACATCTGCGTAATTAGGAGGCAGATACGCGCTGGGGATGGCAACTGCTCCATCAAACAACAGTCTGGGCTTTCTCCTGCGACAAAACCTCACACCCAGGACGATGATGATGAAGGTCAGAAAGAAGGTGGACACAGACACCAGCGCGATGATCAGATAAGACGTCAGTTTGGAATTCTTCTCCTCATAAGAAATGTCCTTCAGTTCTGGCACCTCAGCCAAGTTGTCAGAAATAAGTAAATACATGGAGCAGGTGGCAGAGAGAGGGGGCTGTCCGTTATCTTTCACTGCCACAATCAGGTTCTGTTTCATGCTGTCGGATTCAGAAATGTCCCGCTGGGTCCTGATCTCTCCACTGTGGAGACCAATGGTGAAAAGTCCCGGATCAGTGGACTTGACTATATGATAGGACAGCCAGGCGTTCTGTCCAGAGTCTGCGTCCACCGCTATCACTTTGGACACCACAGAGCCTCCGTGTGCAGCTTTGGGGACCAGCTCTGTCATGAAGGAGTTACCCTCTGGGGAGGGGTACAGTATCTGAGGAGAGTTGTCATTCACATCCGATATGAACACACTGACGCTCACGTTGCTGCTCAGCGGAGGAGAACCGTTGTCTCTGGCCATGACGTGGACTTTAAAACTCCTCAAGTGTTCATAATCAAATGACCTGACAGCGTGGATCACACCTGTGTCTCCGTTAACAGACACATAGGAGGACACCGGGGCACCGTTCACCTCAGCGGCTAACAGAGAATAAATCACAGTACCGTTCTGTCTCCAGTCGGGGTCTCGAGCACTAACGGAACATAAAGTGGAGCCAGCTTTGTTATTTTCACTCACATATGCACTGTAGGACTGTTCCTCAAACACAGGTGGGTTGTCGTTGATGTCTGCTACAGATAAGTGAAGACTTTTAGAGGAGGACAGAGGAGGAGAGCCCTCGTCAGTGGCACTGATTGTAATGTTGTAATCAGACACTAGTTCACGGTCCAGTTGTCCAGTAGTCACCAGAGAATAATAGTTCTTAATAGAAGGAACTAACTTAAAGGGAACATTTTGTTGAATGGAGCAGCGGACTTGTCCGTTCTTCTCAGAGTCTCTGTCCTGAACATTAATGATGCCCACCTCTGTACCAGGTGACACATCTTCTGGCACTGGATTAGACAGTGACTTTAAATTAATCACAGGAGCGTTGTCATTTACGTCAGTAATTAAAATTATGACTTTTGCATATGAAGACAGTCCTAATCCATCTTTGGCTTTCACACGTATTTCATAAGATGTTCTAAATTCATAATCAACGGTTCCGATGACTCCTATTGCACCCATTTTTCGATCCATATTGAATAGTTTCTCCACATCTTCTGTAACATGTCCAAAATCATAACTCACTTCTCCATTCACTCCTTCATCAGCATCAGTAGCACTAACATGAATCACTATTGTGTCAGGAGGAGAGTTTTCAGGCAGACTGGCTTTATAAACAGCTTGGCTGAACACTGGTACATTATCATTAGCATCCAGCACAGTGACGTGTATGACTACTGTACCTGATCTCTGAGGAGAGCCGCCATCTAAAGCTGTGAGAAGCAAATTCATCTCATTTTGTTTTTCACGGTCAAGTTCTTTATCAAGAACTAATTCTATTGTGTTTCCACTGACAGCAAGAACGAAATTATCATTCTTTTTTAGGCTGTATTGTTGAATTGAATTTTGTCCTATGTCTGCATCGTGCCCCTCTTCTATCACAAAACGAGCTCCTTTGATGGCTAACTCACTTATCTCTAAATTAATCACGGTGTCTTTAAACATTGGTGGGTTATCATTAACATCTTGAATATGCAAATTAATTCGATGAAGCTCCAGAGGATTCTCCAGCACGACCTCATGTTTTAGGACACATGAAGCTTTGTCTCCACAAAGATCCTCTCGGTCAATCCTGTCGGCGACAATCAGCTCTCCGCTTTTCATGTTTAGATCACAATAACGTTTGTTGCTCCCCTCGGCGTCAATGCGGGCTTTTCTTGCAGACAGTGCGCTCGTCTCCAGTCCGAGATCCTTGGCTAAATTCCCAATAACATATCCTCGTTTCGTCTCCTCAGGAAAGGAAAAGCTCACGTCTCCATATGCAGAATGCACCAAAAAGAGGAGAAAATAAAAGGTGCGCCGGTGAAAAAAAGATGGTTTAAAATCCATCATGGACGTCTTCCTAAGACGCTGTAGAACAATACAATGTGGTCTACAAAATCACTGACATGAGAACAGAACGTTAGTCCACGGTGAAAGAAAGAAGGGCGTTCATCGGTTTGAAAACTGGTCTTTTGCGCCATCGTGAGTATGATTTGATGTATCTACCATTTCTTGTAGTTACCTAACAAACTCAAGCAACACTTTTAAACAAACATGTCTTGCACCAAATATTGTTTAAATAATAAAAAAAAAAACGTTTTTCAATTTCTGTAACTGCATCTAATGTAATCTACATATAAACTAAGAGACACAATTCATATTCCTGAGCGTAAAAGGACGCAGTAAAAATATGCGTGTATTAATCTACATTGGAAACACACATATAATTATATCAATCGTATTTGTGATCATCAATACCAGTCGTGTAAGCCTATTTTAGAAAGCTTTTATAATAAAATAAATAGCCATGGACTAGATGTGGACTGTATCTGCATTATATCAATAACATATGCAGCACAAATATGTGCAATAACAAATATATGTTTTGTTCAGGGTATGAATTAAATGGCATTAGCCAACAAACACAATTTCAATACAGTAGAATAAAACATTGAGTATATATGTTTGAAGGTAGTAATAAAAAAAAGTAACTATTCATGTACAATTGATGTATACTGAGGTTTTAAATAATCAATCAATGCATTATAATGAAATTCATATGTTTTAAGCAATTGGAAAATTATACAATACAAGCACAGTTTTGAATTACTCAGGAAACAATTACATTTTTCATGAACTCAGATGTGAAATTCCGTTTTTTTTATTATTATGATTTTGTGATCTGTATAGAATAATCACTTATAAATAACATTAAAATTAAGTGGATATAAAAGTGAACTCAAATGCATATGGCAGGGGTCAGGAACCTTTTTGGCTGAGAGAGCCATGAAAGCCAACTATTTCAAAATGTATTTCCGTGAAAGCCATATAATATTTTTTTTAACACTGAATACAACTAAATGCGCGCATTTTTAAGTAAGAACAACATTTTTAGAATATAATAAGTCTCTTATTCGTTTTATTAACATTTTTATTCTAAAGCTAACCAATAAAAAATATAATATGTTTTACGTTTTATTAACATTGTTATTCTAAAGCTAACCAATAAAAAATAGAATATGTTTTACCATTAATGCGACTTCTTTAACAGGTGCGATTGAAAATGGATGGTTGGATTAAAATGCATGAGAATGTTTTATATTTTCAATCAATGCAATCAATCAATGTTTATTTATATAGCCCCAAATCACAAATGTCTCAAAGGACTGCACAAATCATTACGACTACAACATCCTCGGAAGAACCCACAAAAGGGCAAGGAAAACTCACACCCAGTGGGCAGGGAGAATCCACATCCAGTGGGACGCCAGTGACAATGCTGACTATGAGAAACCTTGGAGAGGACCTCAGATGTGGGCAACCCCCCCCCCCCCCCTCTAGGGGACCGAAAGCAATGGATGTCGAGCGGGTCTAACATGATACTGTGAAAGTTCAATCCATAGTGGCTCCAACACAGCCGCGAGAGTTCAGTTCAAAGCGGATCCAAGACAGCAGCCAGAGGCCCGTCCACAGGAAACCATCTCAAGCGGAGTTATTTTTAACACTGTGATTACCAGCGGATCTATTCATTACTTGTTGTGTTAAGCAATGTCAGCTAAGATTTATCTGAGAGCCAGATGTAGTCATCAAAAGAGCCACATCTGGCTCTAGAGCCATAGGTTCCCTACCCCAGGCATATGGCAATTATACAATGTCCTAAATATATTAATACAAACACCTGTTAAAGGTGTTTAAACCTTAAAACAACAACAACAACAAACAAAAACAACATTTTAGCATTTTAGTATGAAACCTAATTATTCTGCATTTCTAATATATGTTTCATAGCACTAACTCATATTTTTGGTGCGGGTAAACATGATTCAAGGACTTCTTTGAAAGACTGCCTATAAGAGCCACATGCAATGCCAAGATCAACCCAGAAGGTAAAATAATTTTCAGAAACACAGTCCTATGAAGCTTTTTACCACAGCAATCGCAATGATACTAAACTTCACACAAAGTGCAAACAATAATTTACAGTGGCTTAGAAAAAAAAACATTCAACCTCTTAAACTTCGCCATTTTGTCAAGTTACGACAACACACAGATATATTGTATTGGGATTGTATGCTAAAGATCAACATGTAGTAGTACACAATCGAGAATGTAAAACAAGACTTGTCTTATTACTATTTTAGAACTGTGGACCAGCTCTATACTCTGGGCAGGGTTCTTGAGGGTGCATGGGAGTTTGCCCAACCAGTCTACATGTGCTTCGTGGACTTGGAGAAGGCATTCGACCGTGTCCCTCGGAAAGTCCTGTGGGGAGTGTTCAGAGAGTATGGGGTATCGGACTGTCTTATTGTGGCGGTCCGATCCCTGTATGATTGATTGATTGATACTTTTATTAGTAGATTGCACAGTACAGTACATATTCCGTACAATTGACCACTAAATGGTAACACCCCAATAAGTTTTTCAACTTGTTTAAGTCGGGGTCCACGTTAATCAATTCATGACACGATCAGTGTCAGAGTTTGGTCCGCATTGCCGGCAGTAAGTCGAACACGTTTCCAGTGAGGGTTGGACTCCGCCAAGGCTGTCCTTTGTCACCCATTCTGTTCATAACTTTTATGGACAGAATTTCTAGGCGCAGTCAAGGCGTTGAGGGGTTCCGGTTTGGTGACCGCAGGATTAGGTCTCTACTTTTTGCAGATGATGTGGTCCTGATGGCTTCATCTGACCGGGATCTTCAGCTCTCACTGGATCGGTTCGCAGCCGAGTGTGAAGCGACCGGAATGAGGATCAGCACCTCCAAGTCCGAGTCCATGGTTCTCGCCCGGAAAAGGGTGGAATGCCATCTCCGGGTTGGGGAGGAGACCCTGCCCCAAGTGGAGGAGTTCAAGTACCTAGGAGTCTTGTTCACGAGTGGGGGAAGAGTGGATCGTGAGATCGACAGGCGGATCGGTGCGGCGTCTTCAGTAATGCGGACGTTGTACCGATCCGTTGTGGTGAAGAAGGAGCTGAGCCGGAAGGCAAAGCTCTCAATTTACCGGTCGATCTACGTTCCCATCCTCACCTATGGTCATGAGCTTTGGGTCGTGACCGAAAGGATAAGATCACGGGTACAAGCGGCCGAAATGAGTTTCCTCCGCCGTGTGGCGGGTCTCTCCCTTAGAGATAGGGTGAGAAGCGCTGCCATCCGGGAGGAACTCAAAGTAAAGCCGCTGCTCCTTCACATCGAGAGGAGCCAGAAGAGGTGGTTCGGGCATCTGGTCAGGATGCCACCCGAACGCCTCCCTAGGGAGGTGTTTAGGGCACGTCCAACCGGTTGGAGGCCACGGGGAAGACCCAGGACACGTTGGGAAGACTATGTCTCCCGGCTGGCCTGGGAACGCCTCGGGATCCCCCGGGAAGAGCTAAATGAAGTGGCTGGGGAGAAGGAAGTCTGGGGGGGGGGGGTTGCCCACATCTGAGGTCCTCTCCAAGGTTTCTCATAGTCAGCATTGTCACTGGCGTCCCACTGGATGTGAATTCTCCCTGCCCACTGGGTGTGAGTTTTCCTTGCCCTTTTGTGGGTTCTTCCGAGGATGTTGTAGTCGTAATGATTTATGCAGTCCTTTGAGACATTTGTTTTTTGGGGCTATATAAATAAACATTGATTGATTGATTGATTGATCAAAGTCAGAAGGAGTTTTCCTCAGAGTCTGGTCAGCAGGGAGCGTGTTGTCACCACAATAACCACACATGAATATAAGTGGGTTGCAATCACGTGACTTACAGGCACGTCTGGGTTTCAGATGAAGGTCTAAGCCTCGATCAGTGCAGATTTGGTTTCGAGACACGTATAAAAGCGATCGTGAAACAAATATTTGAAATGGGATTGAGTGGATTCATACACTTAGAAAAAATATTTAAAAAAATATGTAAAGCATTTATCATCACCAAGAGGTTACTGCTACCTCACTTGCTTTGACACTCACGGTATTTAGAGAAGAACAATTGGAGGCACCTCATGTCTTTATATCTGAGGGGTCCTCAAATTAAACGTTAATCGGTGAAAGACAAAGTTGGACTTTTTTGTGCATCGCCAAGTAGAATATTTGATTGACAAAACAAGTGCCGAGCTGCTGTGACCGGGATGCTTATGAGAAAAAGGATAAGTTCATCTGCAGTTTCTTTCCTGCTACAAATATTAGTCTAATCTACAATTCATGTCTGCAGTTGTTTTTATGGTGTTAAGTTCATGTTTTGTCGTATTATTTAGCTGTATATGTCCATGTTGTTTAACATCAATCTTTGCTATAGCGATATCAAGATTCAGTATATGCTGTTGAGCGTACACAATGTTTATGAATCCAGTTTCTTAATACTATTATGGCTATTTTTGTGATGCTAACAACTATCACAAAAGATGCTATAATGTGATCATCTATTACGAACAAAGCACTGTCTTTTCTGCACAACAACAACTAAGCTTTTAGTTTATGTCATGAAAATCGACAACGAAAATACGCCGACCAACTATCCAATATTTGCTTTTAGGACTTAACATGACATTAGTTTATTTGTACAACCTAAATTGATGCGTAGCAACCAGAAAAGAACAATGATACTCATGTTATCTATTGTCCTTTCTATACCTTTAGTTCTGCTATCAAACACTACGAATGTAGTAGAGAATATACTCAATTGCAACCCAGAAAGTTTTTCACACACATCTAATGTTCAAACAAACATTTTACAAAGTAATCGCTGCAGACACAAGCGGTCCATATGTATTCCACAAAATAATGAAGGTGATATTTTTAAGAGCCATTTCCTACAACGCACTTTCATTTTTTCCTGACTTTAGAACCTTTATGAGCCACTTCTTTTCGGATTATATGAAAGCTATTTCCTATCTCTCTATTTGAACGACATGAACACCCAAGAAGAGAACAGCAATGCAGCATTTTCTGCACAAACTCTAACCTCACTCTCACTTGTTTTATTCCTACACTCAAGCTGATTAATCATCGTGTCAACTACGCTGTGGAGGAAAAAAATAATGTGAAGTTATATCCAAAGCTTCTATACTAAAACAAATCACCAATTAATTTCAATTAAACTTTTTGGATAGTTTGCCTCACCCACAAGTGAATGGAGACCAACCATATTTAAACATAAAACAATTATCACATTTTATTTGTCTTCTGAGTGAAATCACCTTATTTTTAACTATCATCAAAAATGTATACACATGTAAGTTTGAGCTTTTACTTTGCAAAGTCGAGGTAGGTAAGGCACTGCAAATAACCCTTGATTAGTACTACTTAACACCAAAACTTCATTTATGACCATATTTGTTAGATGTACATTCATAAAATCAGACTGCAAGTGAAGTGTGAATTCTTAAAATCAGACTGAAATCACTGCATGTGTCAATGAAATAAATGTAAAACAACACTACAATTAAATTCTCTTTTAAAAAGTATCGGTTGACGTAGAAACACAAACGCAGACAAAAATGTGTCACTATCACTCTGCAGTAAGACAATGAACAAGATTCTGTTGATCAAGGACTACTGCTGACTACTCATGTGACATCCAAAACAGAATGTACTTTAGCCAATGGAGAGTTTACCATGAATTGACTTAAACAAGTTGAAAAACTTATTGGGGTGTTACTATTTAGTGGTCAATTGTACGGAATATGTACTGTACTGTGCAATCTACTAATAAAAGTTTCAATCAATCAAATAAATCAAAAGTTGACACGAAAAAGGCATTTTGCCAAAGGCTGTGAAAAACAACAACATTTCTCTCCAAAATAAAAATGATCGGAAGCCATGATATCCAACACCTGCATCATCATTAGCTTGCATCAAAACATACTGCATCCAATTCAAAACTTAAAAGTAAACACTACATATTCCGCTTCACAAAGACAGACATCAGCAATGCAATTCACGGATAAAAAATACATTTCCCAACACATAATATAAAACAAAAGCTATAATATTGTAGGAAATAGTAGAATAATTCCAGCCATGATAACTAACACAATTATTAATTGATTAAATCAATGATACATTCGATTTGTAAATCATTATGATTGAAATCCATACTAAAATGGGATTAATAAAATATGAAAATTACAAAACAATCTCAGTAGAAATGTGTGTCACTAAAGATGGACATGGAATATATTTTAGTAAAATAGTCAAATTGACTACTCTACGTCTAAGTATGTCTTTAATTGCATGTCTAAGTATTGCACAACAGAACACAGCACGGACATCTTGGCAAATCAAAGCAAAGCATCCATCAATAAGTGTAGGCCGATTCATTCAAACAACACCCAATAAGCGGGCTCGAAAAAACACAAAGAGCTTGCATGAGTGTTTGTATTTGGTAAAATTAAATCATGTTCATACCTCAGGGGAGCCTTGAGTGTCTCCAAACATCTCATCAAAGTCAGAAGGACTTTTCCTCAGAGTCTGGTCAGCAGGCAGCGTGTTGTCATTGTAAGAAGACACAAACTTAAAGTCACTGGTTCTAGAACCTGTTGTCAAGTAGGCGTCATAGTTGTAGGTGCTGCGTAAAGTTCCTGTGCCGTCAACATCTGCGTAATTAGGAGGCAGATACGCGCTGGGGATGGCAACTGCTCCATCAAACAACAGTCTGGGCTTTCTCCTGCGACAAAACCTCACACCCAGGACGATGATGATGAAGGTCAGAAAGAAGGTGGACACAGACACCAGCGCGATGATCAGATAAGACGTCAGTTTGGAATTCTTCTCCTCATAAGAAATGTCCTTCAGTTCTGGCACCTCAGCCAAGTTGTCAGAAATAAGTAAATACATGGAGCAGGTGGCAGAGAGAGGGGGCTGTCCGTTATCTTTCACTGCCACAATCAGGTTCTGTTTCATGCTGTCAGATTCAGAAATGTCCCGCTGGGTCCTGATCTCTCCACTGTGGAGACCAATGGTGAAAAGTCCCGGATGAGTGGACTTGACTATATGATAGGACAGCCAGGCGTTCTGTCCAGAGTCTGCGTCCACCGCTATCACTTTGGACACCACAGAGCCTCCGTGTGCAGCTTTGGGGACCAGCTCTGTCATGAAGGAGTTACCCTCTGGGGAGGGGTACAGTATCTGAGGAGAGTTGTCATTCACATCCGATATGAACACACTGACGCTCACGTTGCTGCTCAGCGGAGGAGAACCGTTGTCTCTGGCCATGACGTGGACTTTAAAACTCCTCAAGTGTTCATAATCAAATGACCTGACAGCGTGGATCACACCTGTGTCTCCGTTAACAGACACATAGGAGGACACCGGGGCACCGTTCACCTCAGCGGCTAACAGAGAATAAATCACGGTACCGTTCTGTCTCCAGTCGGGGTCTCGAGCACTAACGGAACATAAAGTGGATCCAGCTTTGTTATTTTCACTCACATATGCGCTGTAGGACTGTTCCTCAAACACAGGTGGGTTGTCGTTGATGTCTGCTACAGATAAGTGAAGACTTTTAGAGGAGGACAGAGGAGGAGAGCCCTCGTCAGTGGCACTGATTGTAATGTTGTAATCAGACACTAGTTCACGGTCCAGTTGTCCAGTAGTCACCAGAGAATAATAGTTTTTAATAGAAGGAACTAACTTAAAGGGGACATTTTGTTGAAGAGAACAGTGGACCAGTCCGTTCTTCTCAGAGTCTCTGTCCTGAACATTAATGATGCCCACCTCTGTACCAGGTGACACATTCTCTGGTACTGGATTAGACAATGATTCTAAATTTATTACAGGACTGTTGTCATTTACATCATTGATTGAAATGATAATTTTTGCATACGAGGACAGTCCTAATCCATCTTTGGCTTTCACACGTATTTCGTAAGATTTTTTAAATTCGTAATCAACATGTCCGATTACCCCTATTGCGCCCTTTTTATGATCAATACTGAATATTTTCCTCACATCTTCTGTAACATGACCAAAATCATAACTGACTTCTCCATTCACTCCTTCATCAGCATCAGTAGCACTAACATGAATCACTATTGTGTCAGGAGGAGAGTTTTCAGGCAGACTGGCTTTATAAACAGCTTGGCTGAACACTGGTACATTATCATTAGCATCCAGCACAGTGACGTGTATGACTACTGTACCTGATCTCTGAGGAGAGCCGCCATCTAAAGCTGTGAGAAGCAAATTCATCTCATTTTGTTTTTCACGGTCAAGTTCTTTATCAAGAACTAATTCTATCGTGTTACCGCTGACAGCAAGAATGAAATTATCATTCTTTTTTAGGCTGTATTGTTGAATTGAATTTTGTCCTATGTCTGCATCGTGCCCCTCTTCTATCACAAAACGAGCTCCTTTGATGGCTGACTCACTTATCTCTAAATTAATCAAGTCATCATTAAACATTGGAGCGTTATCATTAACATCTTGGATGTGTAAATTAATTTTATGTAGCTCTAGAGGATTCTGCAGCACGACCTCATGTTTTAGGACACATGAAGCTTTGTCTCCACAAAGATCCTCTCGGTCAATCCTGTCGGCGACAATCAGCTCTCCGCTTTTCATGTTTAGATCACAATAACGTTTGTTGCTCCCCTCGGCGTCAATGCGGGCTTTTCTTGCAGACAGTGCGCTCGTCTCCAGTCCGAGATCCTTGGCTAAATTCCCAATAACAGATCCTCGTCTCATCTCCTCAGGAAAGGAAAAGCTCACGTCTCCATATGCAGAATGCAACAAAAAAAGGACGAACAAAATGCACACCTGAAACGGTGTGTGCTTTGAATCCATCGTTAAAATATGGGTTAAGATTATTTGAAAAAAAAAAAAAAATCCAGCTTTCAGTGAAAATATGTAATTCTTCTTGTACGGAAATGTGGTGTGGTTCTCTTTAGAATCAGACTGCTTCTGCGCAAACGCCCTTCCACACAAAGCCGAGGGAAACACACTTTTTAATACAGTTATATACCGCCCTCTTCAGTCCATTTTAAATATCACACATACCTGCGTGTTAACAAATTAGTATTCTGTAGTTGCAATGCAAGTAAAATAAAATATGTAGATTTAAATGTATTTCCAGTATTGTCCAATTGAGTTAGGTTACAACTCGAAGTGAATTTAAAGTGAATTATATTTATATAGCGCTTTTCTCTAGTGACTCAAAGCGCTTTACATAGTGAAACCCAATATCTGTGTTACATTTAAACCAGTGTGGGTGGCACTGGGAGCAGGTGGGAAAAGAGTCTTGTCCAAGGACACAACGGCAGTGACTAGGATGGCGGAAGCGGGAATCGAACCTGCAACCCTCAAGTTGCTGGCACGGCCACTCTACCAACCGAGCTAAACTGCATATGTCAATAAATCCATGTGGCCACTAATCAATATGTAGCACAAATGCTGTCTGCCTGGTCATGTAATCAACATCAGAGCACATTTAAATGTACGAATCAGATATCCCATAAAATAGGCTTAATATTTTTTAAAGTGTATTCCTGGTCCTAACAAGGAACACAAACGCGAACTGTGCTTTGGAAGCCATTGTATACACAATACAACCTTTCCAATGATCACAAAGTACATTTTGTCATTAACCTGGATTTAATTTATGTCTTTACAAAGACACATACTGACCATTTATAAAAACGAAGGCGTAATGCAATAAAAACACTCTAAAATATTGTTGAGCATGCTTGCCCAAAGTGGGGCCCAAGTAGCAGACTTGCAGTTACTCGTGCTAAGCTGGATAACCTAAATGCCTTCCAATAAACACACAATGTATTCTATTTTAGTCAAGTTATTTCGAAATATAAACATGGTAGGCGATATGCACTAGGATTTAGCAGCTACACAACAGCTAAGGTTTATATGTGCAAAATGTTCACTTACTGAGAATACTTTATGGCAGAGATGTTTAATCTGTTGCACTGTTGGCGTCCCCTTAGAGCAGGGGTGTCCAAAGTGTGGCCCGCAGCATATTGTCGAAATAAAATCAGACAAAAAACAGTAAAAATGTAAGCATAATAAGCAAATATGGTAGCTAATTTTAATACTAATAATTAATACAAAGCAGGCACATTGTTTTGTCTGTAAATGTATCTCAGTTTTAGATACTTTTTATTTATTTATTTTTTTTTTACAAAATAAAGTATCAAAACGGCCCGCGCATGCTTTGACTCTTCAGTGTGAGGCCCTTTTTGGAAAAAATTTGGACACCCCTGCCTTAGAGAATCTCATTAGGTTAGTACCTCCCCTTGGTCCATGAAACACACTTTCTACAGCATTTTTGGCTGCTTTTTCTGCAAACTGTATTCTCTCTGTAAGAAACTGTTTTTTTGCCTGTGTTTTTTTCACTCTTTAATCAATTTATTTTGTTTTATTTTTTCAAATGTATTTTGATCATTTAAATCAGGGGTCTCAAACATGCGGGCCATTTTTGGCCCGCAAGATGTTGTTATGCGGCCCTCACTTCGAAATTACAATTTAATGTTGGTGCGGCCCGCGAGTTTAATGTGAAGGGCGCTTGATACTTGCCAACGTCCCTAATTTTCCCGGGAGACCCCTGAATTTTATTCACCATTTCTGTCGGCATCTACCAGATCATCAATATTCAGGGAGTGTCATAACGGCAATGCCTATGCCGCCCCCTACATTCTGAATTGACAGCGTGCAAGCCCAGTTGTATGATGCAGAACGCAAGTGTGGTATTACAAAATATATTTGATCAACACCTACACACGTCGCACTACGGGTGGCCGTAGGAAGAACTTTGACACTGTTGCAAATATGTGCCAGACTGTGAACCCACACCAAACAAGAATGACAAACACGTTTCAGGAGAACATCCACATCGTTACACAACATAAACATAACATAACATAGGGACGGCTTGGCGCAGTAGTAGAGTGGCCGTGCGCAACCCGAGGGTCCCTGGTTCAATCCCCACCTAGTACCAACCTCGTCACGTACGTTGTGTCCTGAGCAAGACACTTCACCCTTGCTCCTGATGGGTGCTGGTTAGCGCCTTGCATGGCAGCTCCCTCCATCAGTGTGTGAATGTGTGTGTGAATGGGTAAATGTGGAAGTAGTGTCAAAGCGCTTTGAGCACCTTGAAGGTAGAAAAGCGCTATACAAGTACAACCCATAAGCACACACTAGGACACAATCTCAACATAGGTAATAATCATTGCACAATATTGCAGTGTAAAACATCATATTTGCCAATATGAAAAAAAAGTATCAAGCTTCATATTACTTGCAGGTAGTATCCAATGCGGAAGTGTATTGAAAAAGCATCCAGTAACAAACGTGTCCGCATTATTCAACGTCCTTTGTCATGAGCTTAATTGACATGATTATTTTTTGGGGATTATATGTGACCACAAACAATTAACACTTTACTCCAACTTAAAGACAGTTTAAGTCAAGTTATGTCTTTCAATAAACATTAGGCTAGTGCTTTTCTTACTTCACATTTTTTACTGACTAATTTCACCTTATCAAACCTATTTTCTATCATTCCACGCTACAAAATAATACAACGTATGTATGATTCCTGCTGATAGCCAATCAGATCAGCATCCCTATCATATCGGAAGTGAAAAAGTCTGGGGCAACATTATCACTCACACGTTTATGTTTGTAAGGCTAACTAGTTGGTCGAGAAGTTGCCATCCATGTGAAGTGAAGGGAATTATATTTATATAGCGCTTTTTCTCTAGTGACTGAAAGCGCTTTACATTGCGAAACCCAATATCTAAGTTACATTCAAACCAGTGTGGGTGGCACTGGGAGCAGGTGGGTAAAGTGTCTTGCCCAAGGACACAACGGCAGTGACTAGGTTGGCAGAAGCGGGAATCGAACCTGCAACCCTCAAGTTGCTGGCACGGCCACTCTAAAAACCGAGCTAAACCGCCCCCATCATTGTTACTGGTACTAAAAATAGGAATTTAGACCACATTTTCAATTATGCTGTAATCCATTAATATGCGGTTTATACTGTATGTTCTCTGACTTAATATTTTAATTTTGCCAATATCTCCTGAGATAAAGGAGAGAATGTTATTTTTGCAAATTATTTTCCTGATAAAAAAAACACTAAAATTGATCATTTTCAATGGAACAATGCCGATGTAAGGCTAAGTGATTTCCAAATAGCATCCATGTGTGGAAGTACAAACACTATAAACTATCAATCAATCAATCAATCAATCAATGTTTACTTATATAGCCCTAAATCACTAGTGTCTCAAAGGGCTGCACAAACCACTACGACATCCTCGGTAGGCCCACATAAGTGCAACGAAAACTCACACCCAGTGGGACGTCGGTGACAATGATGACTATGAGAACCTTGGAGAGGAGGAAAGCAATGGATGTCGAGCGGGTCTAACATGATACTGTGAAAGTTCAATCCATAATGGATCCAACACAGTCGCAAGAGTCCAGTCCAAAGCGGATCCAACACAGCAGCGAGAGTCCCGTTCACAGCGGAGCCAGCAGGAAACCATCCCAAGCGGAGGCGGATCAGCAGTGCAGAGATGTCCCCAGCCGATACACACACGAGCAGTATATGGCCACCCGACCGGACCGGACCCCCTCCACAAGGGAGAGTGGGACATAGGAGAAAAAGAAAAGAAATGGCAGATCAACTGGTCGAAAAAGGGAGTCTATTTAAAGGCTAGAGTATACAAATGAGTTTTAAGGTGAGACTTAAATGCTTCTACTGAGGTGGCATCTCGAACTGTTGCCGGGAGGGCATTCCAGAGTACTGGAGCCCGAAATGAAAACGCTCTATAGCCCGCAGACTTTTTTTGGGCTTTGGGAATCACTAATAAGCCGGAGTCCTTTGAACGCAGATTTCTTGCCGGGACATATGGTACAATACAATCGGCAAGATAGGATGGAGCTAGACCGTGTAGTATTTTATACGTAAGTAGTAAAACCTTAAAGTCACATCTTAAGTGCACAGGAAGCCAGTGCAGGTGAGCCAGTATAGGTATATATGTATGTATATATGTATATAAAGGTATATACAGTACAGGCGTAATGTGATCAAACTTTCTTGTTCTTGTCAAAAGTCTAGCAGCCGCATTTTGTACCAACTGTAATCTTTTAATGCTAGACATGGGGAGACCCCAAAAAAATACGTTACAGTAATCGAGACGAGACGTAACAAACGCATGGATAAGGATCTCAGCGTCTTTAGTGGACAGAATGGAGCGAATTTTAGCGATATTACGGAGATGAAAGAAGGCCGTTTTAGTAACTTTAATTTAAAATCTAAAGTACAATAGTGGTGAAACAACCAAGCCATCAACGTGTGGTGTGTTTGGATACAATCTAAGATGAATCAAGTTGGACTGCAATATGCTCAGTGTATAAAAGAGAGAACTCCATTGAGGTAAACACAACACACGACAATGCCTCATGTGACTTCCTAAAGTTTGAAGCAAAACAACATTACCTTTGTGTGAATATAAATGAAAACTAAAGCTGCAAGCAGCGTTGGTCGGGCCCGCCTTTGGCTGCTGCCCCCGCGACCCAAACCCGGATAAGCGGTAGAAGCATGGATGGTTGCTACTATTATTATAGGGTATTGTGTGTAGAATTTTGAGGACAAAAAATATTTAATTCCATTTCACATTGTCATTGTCTACAGTTAGTCCTAAGTGTCCCAATACTTTTATCCAGTGGTAGTTTTAAGTGTCCCAATACTTTTGTCCAGTGGTAGTAGCCATCTTGAGACAACGGCAGCGCAGCAGCATCAGCGCAGTGGTTCTTTAAAGGGTCATAAAATCAAAACCGGAGCAGTAATCACAACTCTTTCTATAACTTTTAATCAGAAGGGTTCAAACTCTCTCCTGTGCGAGTTTGAATCCGAAACGACAAATGCGTTAAGAGGAGATAATGTTTGAAGAAAGGTGACGGGTATTTACAAAACTTTTGTGTTGAAGGGGTAACTGCCAACTTCCTGTTGATTTTTGCTGAAATATGTCAATTATTAAAATGTAGGTCTGAGTGCGACCTACATAGAGGTTTTTGTTTCATGTCTCTCTGACATTCCTACCGGAAGTTACTAGCAGTTTTGTCTGTGTTTTCTTCCTAGGAGCAGTTTTTCGAAGTAAACAATGGTTAAACAAGTGTTCCCAATGCTACCATGACAGAAAAGTCAAATGTTAAGATAATGATAATTAATCAATGACTGGAAAAACCCATGTAACGTGCCAAACATCTTAAAGTATCTTTCTTTTGCAACAATACTTAAAATAGGAAGTGATTTAATGTCTCAGGGGTTATGCCACGCCCAGACAAACACAAATATTTAATAAACACATACTTATTGGTGTGTTTAGGCCTCTTGTCAACACACAAATGCATACTTTTGTCCTTACAAACACAGACTTTTGCAAATGCTGGCCTATGTGTAGAGTTACACAATTCTCAGCGTATGCGTGTTCACGGGACGAACGTAGACTAGTACTCCTCTGATGACTTCACGGTTGTCATTTCCAAAGCTCAACAACGCTGCCTTGCTGGCATTGAACACAATATAAAAGGAGTTACTGTCTGTTTGATTGTAAATATGCTGATATTTTCACCCCATATTGATAAAAAAAGACGCATCGAAATGGGTTCCGCGACATTCCTACCAGCTATAATGACACTTGGCTGTTTCAGTTGCTGTTCAACCTCCACCTGATGTGACAACTTTGACAAGCAAGAATTTCCGCTTTGTGTCATAAGAAAGGCGCAACATTATCTCATTCTATTGAGCTTTATGACAGATAATGAAGTTAAAGGCCTACTGAAAGCCACTACTACCGACCACGCAGTCTGATAGTTTATATATCAATGATGAAATATTAACATTGCAACACATGCCATTTGGACCGGTTTAGTTCACTAAATTGCGATTTTAAATTTCGCGCGGAAATATGCTAAAAGGTCGCGCGGTATGATGACGCGTGCGCGTGACGTCACGCATTGTAGCGGACATTTTGTTCCAGCACCAATCACAGCTATAAGTCGTCTCTATTCATCGCATAATTCAACAGTATTATGGACATCTGTGTTGCTGAATCTTTAGCAATTTGTTCAATGAATAATGGAGACATCAAAGAAGAAAGCTGTAGGTGGGAAGCGGTGTATTGCAGCCGCTTTTAGCAACACAAACGCAGCCGGTGTTTGATTGTTTACATTTCCGAAAGATGACAGTGAAGCTTTACTATGGAACAGAGCGGTCAAGGGAACATGATCGGATTGGACCACACACACACAGTACAGTGTATTATGCAGCAATCATTTTGAAAGATGGTGTTTGGAAGAGGGTCCCTTGCGAAGGGCAGAGATGGGCATCGCCACCACCCGTTGACTGGTGCTGAAGAAAGGTGCAGGGGCCGACTTTCAGGTTGTACAGGTATGACCATATAATCTCACTAAAACACTAGTAACACAATAAGCAGATAAGAGATTTTCCAGAATTATCCTGGTAAATTTGTCTATTAACATCTGAATCGCTCCCACTGTATAGTCTTTTTTTTTTTAGTCCTTCACTCTCACTTTCCTCATCCACAGATATGTCATCCTCGCTCAAATGAATGGAAAATTGTCGCTTTCTCGGTCCGAATCGCTCCAGTTGCTGGTGGCCATGATTGTAAACAATGTTCAGATGTGAGGAGCTCCACAACCCGTGACGTCACGCGCACATCGTCTGCTACTTTCCGGTACAGGCAAGGCTTTTTTATTAGCGACCAAAAGTTGCGAACTTTATCGTCGATGTTCTCTACTAAATAATTTCAGCAAAAATGTGGCAATATCGCGAAATGATCAAGTATGACACATAGAATAGACCTGCTATCCCCGTTTGAATGAGAAAATCTAATTTCAGTAGGCCTTCAACTCACATATGTTGGTTCCATTTGTGCACATTAAATACATCACAATGTTGCTGAATAAACACGTTATAATTCCATGAGTGATGGGTTTCATCAACACAGGTGCTTGTGCGCTATTTAACCACACAAAAAAACAATTAATAATGTTGCCAAAGCTCTGTGTACGTGCAGGCTGATTTTAACAATGATGTACATGTCATTGTTCGTATGAGAATGGCCCTAAAATAAACTAAAAATGCAATGAGATAAAATAAAATAAAATCCATTGGAAATTATTGTTTGCTGATCTCAACAAAATGATTGCTGATAGAGCAACTGGAGAAAACCACTTTGACAAAAAGTCTTGGAAATAGCAACAAGCAGTATATATGAGTGCATGTTTTTAGAAGCAATGACATGAGTTATGAAGGTTATTGCTCATACCTCAGGGGAGCCTTGAGTGTCTCCAAACATCTCATCAAAGTCAGAAGGACTTTTCCTCAGAGTCTGGTCAGCAGGCAGCGTGTTGTCATTGTAAGAAGACACAAACTTAAAGTCACTGGTTCTAGAACCTGTTGTCAAGTAGGCGTCATAGTTGTAGGTGCTGCGTAAAGTTCCTGTGCCGTCAACATCTGCGTAATTAGGAGGCAGATACGCGCTGGGGATGGCAACTGCTCCATCAAACAACAGTCTGGGCTTTCTCCTGCGACAAAACCTCACACCCAGGACGATGATGATGAAGGTCAGAAAGAAGGTGGACACAGACACCAGCGCGATGATCAGATAAGACGTCAGTTTGGAATTCTTCTCCTCATAAGAAATGTCCTTTAGTTCTGGCACCTCAGCCAAGTTGTCAGAAATAAGTAAATACATGGAGCAGGTGGCAGAGAGAGGGGGCTGTCCGTTATCTTTCACTGCCACAATCAGGTTCTGTTTCATGCTGTCGGATTCAGAAATGTCCCGCTGGGTCCTGATCTCTCCACTGTGGAGACCGATGGTGAAAAGTCCCGGATCAGTGGACTTGACTATATGATAGGACAGCCAGGCGTTCTGTCCAGAGTCTGCGTCCACCGCTATCACTTTGGACACCACAGAGCCTCCGTGTGCAGCTTTGGGGACCAGCTCTGTCATGAAGGAGTTACCCTCTGGGGAGGGGTACAGTATCTGAGGAGAGTTGTCATTCACATCCGATATGAACACACTGACGCTCACGTTGCTGCTCAGTGGAGGAGAACCGTTGTCTCTGGCCATGATGTGGACTTTAAAACTCCTCAAGTGTTCATAATCAAATGACCTGACAGCGTGGATCACACCTGTGTCTCCGTTAACAGACACATAGGAGGACACCGGGGCACTGTTTACCTCAGCGGCTATCAGAGAATAAATCACGGTACCGTTCTGTCTCCAGTCAGGGTCTCGAGCACTAACGGAACATAAAGTGGATCCAGCTTTGTTATTTTCACTCACATATGCACTGTAGGACTGTTCCTCAAACACAGGTGGGTTGTCGTTGATGTCTGCTACAGATAAGTGAAGACATTTAGAGGAGGACAGAGGAGGAGAGCCCTCGTCAGTGGCACTGATTGTAATGTTGTAATCAGACACTAGTTCACGGTCCAGTTGTCCAGTAGTCACCAGAGAATAATAGTTTTTAATAGAAGGAACTAACTTAAATGGGACATTTTGTTGAATGGAGCAGCGGACTTGTCCATTCTGCTCAGAATCTCTGTCCTGAACATTAATGATGCCCACCTCTGTACCAGGTGACACATTCTCTGGTACTGGATTAGACAGTGACTTTAGTTGTATAACTGGGGTGTTGTCGTTTGTGTCAGTGACTTCAATAATCAAAGAACTATATGAAATTAATCCAAGACCATCAATCGCACTTATTTGCATTTCAAATGATGACATTTTCTCATAATCAACAACACCAGCCACCTTAACATCTCCAGTTTTGGGATGCAATGTAAATACATGTCTTTTGTCATCAGAAACATGATCAAATGCATATGTAATTTCACTATTTAATCCTTCATCTGCATCACTTGCACTCACTGTGATCACCAATGTATCAAGAGGAGAGTTTTCAGGCAGACTGGCTTTATAGACTGTCTGACTAAACACTGGTACATTATCATTAGCATCCAGCACAGTGACATGTATGACTACTGTACCTGATCTCTGAGGAGAGCCGCCATCATATGCAGTCAGAGAGAGCATAATGTCTCTTTCCGCTTCTCTATCTAGTTCTTTGTCTAAGACCAATTCACAGTACTTCCGTCCACCTGGTTTAGTGTTTATATTTAATTTGAAATGATCATTCTGCTGTAAAGTGTAGCTTTGAACAGCATTTTCACCAACATCTTCATCATGTGCTTCTCTAAGAAGAAAACGTTCTCCTTTGTCTGCAGACTCCCGTATTTCTATTTTTAATGACTCCTCATTAAACTGTGGTGAATTATCATTAATATCGACAACACGAATATTAATAGGGTGCAGCTCTAATGGATTCTCGAGGACAAGTTCTTGTTTAAGAACACATGAAGCCTTTTTGCCACAAAGCCCTTCTCTGTCCATCCTCTCCTGAACAACCAAGTCACCAGTGTTGAGGTTGATGCCGCAGTGCTGAACGTTGTTGTCCTCAGGATCAATGCGTGCTTTACGAGCAGATAACTGACCCAAATCAAGTCCCAAATCCTTGGCGATATTCCCAATTAGTGATCCACGTTTCATCTCTTCAGGTATAGAGTAGCTCAAGTCTCCATTGATGGTGTCGAGGAAAAGGAAAAGAAAAACGAGGCAGTAGCCAAGAGGTGCCAATCTTTTGTTCTCCATTGTCACAAAATGATAAAAAAAAGGTCTGAACGTAAAACAAGATGGCTATAACCTCCTCCAAAATCCAAAGCTTTTCATATCATCGTCACATTAACAAGCTTCTCGACCGGAGCTGCACAATACTAAAATATGGTACGTGTGCTGGTATAAATGGGTGGAAAATCAAACATGTTTTTCATGAGTGCATGCTGACCCCTAGAGTGCAATTCCTGACATAACAACTTGATGCTTGGTTAAAAAAAAATGACCCATAATAATGCCACACAATTCCACCACTGGCACTCACATATTGCATGACTATTGAGTTGGGAAATTGTGCTTTTTTAAAACAACTGTATGTATAAAACTAATCAAAATGAAACATTGTACATCTTCAAAATGACCAATTCTACAGCAACACAAAATGGAAGTCAAAAACATTCAATATGTGTTTTTCCAATGCAGAAGTTGAATTAAAATACACGAGAGGGACGAGCGGTAAAACACGGATGGATGGACTAAAGAATCAGCAGAGAAAAGTGTGACAATGATGGTAGCACCATGGACAGAGATATTTGCATTCAGTGGCTCCTTGAAGTGTCAGAATCAATCAATCAATCAATCAATGATTATTTATATAGCCCTAAATCACTAGTGTCTCAAAGGGCTGAACAAACCACAACACAAACCACAACGACATCCTTGGTAGCGCCCATATAAGGGCAAGGAAAACTCAAACCCAGTGGGACGTCGGTGACAATGATGACTATGAGAAACCTTGGAGAGGACCGCATATGTGGGCAACCCTCCCCCCTCTAGGGGAGATCGAAAGCAATGGATGTCAAGCGGGTCTAACATGATACTGTGAAAGTTCAATCCATAGTGGATCCAACAGAGCCGTGAGAGTCCAGTCCAAATTGGATCCAACACAGAATCGAGATGTGTTCAAAGCCAGCAAAGCAGGTCAAAGAGATCATTCTTGCACTAGTAAATTTACAATTCCAACCGCAGATGTTTACATAGTGTATCACACAATAAATCGTCCAAAGTTGTACTCCCTGAGCTTGTAATATTAACCTGCAAAATCCCAAGCAATATTTTCCAATACAAGCAGGTGTTTTACACTTGCAGTCCATCTACACAATGTAAAAATCTTGATTATAACATGATGGATGTGACTTTTCATGTGCACACGAGATAAGTGGTTTCTCGGGGTTTCAAGAGTAGATATGCTGCATAGTAACGCTTAACAGTTCAAACAATCAATGGCACAACCATTGAATGACAATAAAGGTCATTTGCCAGTCTGTGGTTGAATTGGACCCTATTTATTTTTGTGTGTGTATATATATATATATATATATATATATATATATATATATATCAGGAGAATCTCCTGATGATTGAGGGAACCCCTCATGAAACAGTTCTGTAGAGACGAAGTAGTCTTGTGATTTTTCCCACACCTACATATTGCGCTCTACCACGGTATCGAGCACTATTCTCTGGATAATTCAATAAAGATATATATATATATATATATATATATATATATATATATATATATATATATATATATATATATATATATATATCGTTTCCCCATAAGAACATCAGGGTGATCAAGGGTGGTGGGTCAAATGCAGAGAATAATTTTGCCACACCCATGTGGTTGACAATCATTGGTACTTTAACTTTTAGCTTTAGCATTCAATAAACAACTTGCAAATTATTTTAAAGGGACGTTTTCTCTACGTGGCCTAACTGTGGATGAGTGGTTGGCCTTCTAGTATTACATATTATTCCTGTGCATGGGCTTTCCAGCTTCCATCTATCATTTTCCCAAAATATTACAACTGAGTAGAGTCTCGAAATGTTTAAAGGTTGTGAATGTGAAAGGTTGTTTTTCTATAGGTGCCTTGCCTTTCGGCTGGTGACCAGTGTGAACCCCTCCTCTTACCCAAAGTCAGCTGGTGTAGGCTCCATGAATACTGAATGACTATAACTTTAAGCTCCAAACAATTGAGATTATTAGTCAACACACCTTATTTCAGGTCCTATATCAGTGACCTCTAACCTCGCAAACATTCTGAATCAGACAACAATTCCAAAATTCAACAACCGATATTTTGTCTTCCCAGAAAAGTATAGAACATATTACAGTATGGCTGCTATAGGTGGATCCAAACATTTGATCAATTTCCACTTCCTTTAGACGTATGACCCAGAGTTTGATTTGTTTTATATATATATATATATATATATATATATATATATATATATATATATATATATATATATATATATATATATATATATATATATATATAAACAACCCATAGGCATGAGACTACATTACACCTGCCCACAAACATGTTAAAGAAAATAAAAAGTCATCTCTTTCCAACAGTTCAAACGTATAAATTGTATGCAAATTAACAACAGTCAATGAATGAATATCCATGCATTAAACTAACCTACTAAATACATCTGTCAAAAACACTAAGCTTGTGTATAGAATCAAATCAGGGAGCCACAATAAACACATTTGAGGACAACAAACCACTTTTTTGACAAGGAGGAAATAATATCTAAAACATGGAAACAAACTGCAGGGCAAAAATTACTTCAAAATTCATAAAAACTAAACTAGTTAAAGAATGGCACAACACAGGATTGCAATAATGTGTTTGTTTGTGAAATGGCGTCTTTAAGCTTGGCCAGCAACATTTGATTAAAATAGCAAAGGTTCCTACCTCCAAGGGGTCAAAAGAATCATGAAGATCATCAACAAAGTCGGAAGGACTTTTCCTCAGAGTCTGGTCAGCAGGCAGCGTGTTGTCATTGTAAGAAGACACAAACTTAAAGTCACTGGTTCTAGAACCTGTTGTCAAGTAGGCGTCATAGTTGTAGGTGCTGCGTAAAGTTCCTGTGCCGTCAACATCTGCGTAATTAGGAGAAAGATACGCGCTGGGGATGGCAACTGCTCCATCAAACAACAGTCTGGGCTTTCTCCTGCGACAAAACCTCACACCCAGGACGATGATGATGAAGGTCAGAAAGAAGGTGGACACAGACACCAGCGCGATGATCAGATAAGACGTCAGTTTGGAATTCTTCTCCTCATAAGAAATGTCCTTCAGTTCTGGCACCTCAGCCAAGTTGTCAGAAATAAGTAAATACATGGAGCAGGTGGCAGAGAGAGGGGGCTGTCCGTTATCTTTCACTGCCACAATCAGGTTCTGTTTCATGCTGTCGGATTCAGAAATGTCCCGCTGGGTCCTGATCTCTCCACTGTGGAGACCGATGGTGAAAAGTCCCGGATCAGTGGACTTGACTATATGATAGGACAGCCAGGCGTTCTGTCCAGAGTCTGCGTCCACCGCTATCACTTTGGACACCACAGAGCCTCCGTGTGCAGCTTTGGGGACCAGCTCTGTCATGAAGGAGTTACCCTCTGGGGAGGGGTACAGTATCTGAGGAGAGTTGTCATTCACATCCGATATGAACACACTGACGCTAACGTTGCTGCTCAGCGGAGGAGAACCGTTGTCTCTGGCCATGACGTGGACTTTAAAACTCCTCAAGTGTTCATAATCAAATGACCTGACAGCGTGGATCACACCTGTGTCTCCGTTAACAGACACATAGGAGGACACCGGGGCACCGTTCACCTCAGCGGCTAACAGAGAATAAATCACGGTACCGTTCTGTCTCCAGTCGGGGTCTCGAGCACTAACGGAACATAAAGTGGAGCCAGCTTTGTTATTTTCACTCACATATGCGCTGTAGGACCGTTCCTCAAACACAGGTGGGTTGTCGTTGATGTCTGCTACAGATAAGTGAAGACTTTTAGAGGAGGACAGAGGAGGAGAGCCCTCGTCAGTGGCACTGATTGTAATGTTGTAATCAGACACTAGTTCACGGTCCAGTTGTCCAGTAGTCACCAGAGAATAATAGTTTTTAATAGAATGGATTAATTTAAAGGGGACATTTTGTGTAATGGAGCAGCGGACTTGTCCATTCTTCTCAGAGTCTCTGTCCTGAACATTAATGATGCCCACCTCTGTACCAGGTGATACATTCTCTGGTACTGTATTGGACAATGATTCTAAATGTATTACAGGAGCGTTGTCATTTACATCAGTGATTGAAATGATCACCTTGGCATTAGATGACAGTCCTAATCCATCTTTGGCTTTCAAACGAATTTCATATGATGTTGTTGATTCATAATCAACATTTCCAATTACTTTTATTGCACCCAATTTACGATCAATACTGAATAACTTTTCCACATGTTCTGAAACATGTCCGAAATCGTAACTCACTTCTCCATTCACTCCTTCATCAGCATCAGTAGCACTAACATGAATCACTATTGTATCAGGAGGAGAGTTTTCAGGCAGACTGGCTTTATAAACAGCTTGGCTAAACACTGGTACATTATCATTAGCATCCAGCACAGTGACGTGTATGACTACTGTACCTGATCTCTGAGGAGAGCCGCCATCTAAAGCTGTGAGAAGCAAATTTATGTCATTGTGTTTTTCTCGGTCAAGTTCTTTATCAAGAACTAATTCTATTGTCTTACCACTAACAGCAAGAACAAAATTATCATTTTTTTTAAGCATATATTGTTGTACTGAATTTTGTCCTATGTCTGCATCGTGCCCCTCTTCTATCACAAAACGAGCGCCTTTGAAGGCTGACTCACTTATCTCTAAATTAATCAAGTCATCATCAAACATTGGCGAATTATCATTGATATCTTGAATATGCAGATTAATTTGATGAAGCTCCAGAGGATTCTGCAGCACGACCTCATGTTTTAGGACACACGAAGGCTTGTCTCCACAAAGATCCTCTCGGTCAATCCTGTCGGCGACAATCAGCTCTCCGCTTTTCATGTTTAGATCACAATAACGTTTACTGCCCCCCACCGTGTTGATGCGGGCTTTTCTTGTGTGCAGATTGCTTGCCTCCAGTCCGAGATCCTTGGCTAAATTCCCAATAACAGATCCTCGTCTCATCTCCTCAGGAAAGGAAAAGCTCACGTCTCCATATGCAGAATGCAACACAAAGAGGATGGAAAAGGTGCAAATCATAAACCTTGTGCGCCTTGAATCCATTGTTAAAAACATGCGTCGAGATGATGAAGAAAAATAGATCCAGCTTTTAGTTAAAACCTATAGTTCTTCTTTGACAGCGATGCAGCGTGTGTTCTCTTTAGAACCAGACTGCTTTTGATATAACGCCCTTCAACAAAGAGCCAAGCAACACACATATTTTAAGACAGTTATATAGCGACATCTTCAGTCCATTTTAAATATCACACCAAATAAAAACATACCCCTGTGTTATAGAAACATAATCCTGGATGCACTCCAACCAGATAAAAATGTAAAGACTTTACACAAATCCATTATTGTCCAAACTGGCTATGCTTTTCCCATGCATGTGTAGATGAATCAATTAATATTCACCAATAAATACGTAGCAAAAAGTATGTCTGCCTTGTCATGTAATCCACATCAGAGTATAATTCTATGTACTAGTCAGATATCACAGAGGCTTAATATTTTCAAAATTTGTTGGATATAACGAGGATTATACACATGAATTGTAACTTAAAGCTATTGTATATTTATTAAATAATCTCCAATTATCACAAAATACAGTTTATCATACCTGCTTTTTGTTTATTTCTTTATGAAAAAAACAACACACCAGTCCCAAAAAGAATCAAGTAAGGCAACAAATTAAATAAAACACAGTACAAAACAGTCTAGAGATCACACTTAGAACCCTATTACAGATGATACCCAACATAATATAGCAAACTCTGTATTTTCAAGCAACATGTTTTACGTTTTGTGTATGCTATCCACTGTTTCATCATGAAACCATTCACAATTGTATCACGACTCAACAATTACCCATCATGGATATACAGGCAGCATCTGTGACAGCAAAATAATGCCTCTTGAAAAGTGAGATTTTTTATGTAATTTCGAATGAGACAAATTAAATTAGCAATGTTTTTTACCAAATCATCATGTAAGGTCATTTATTTTACAGTGGCCCACAGTATTTCATCGCAAATCACATTGTTGTCATGTATTGCTATGTTGTATTTTTTCTGCCAATATGTCATAAGTTGTAAGAGAGAATGTTCTTTTGTAAATGACTTATTAATAACAGAACACACTAATCATTTTAAATGGAACAATGTCGGTGACAAGTGACCTCCAAATATTACCCACATGTGAAAGCACACATATTGTAAAATAATAAACATTAGTGGTGAAACCATCAAGCCAGCAATGTGTCATGTTTTAAGAAAGACACATCGATGTAATGGGCAATATGCACGGTGTATAATAAAGAATAAGTCAATTGAAGGAGATACAAAGCAAAGTAATGCCTCAAAGTACATTACTTTTCAACAAAGAACAATCTATTTTTTATATAAATATAAATGATCTAAGGGATATAGATAATCCCTCACACAGGAGGTGAGTAAATGTGATTATTTATATATGAATTAGCTATCAGAACATATTTTTGAAGTAAACAATGTTTTAAAAAAAGTGTTACCAATGCTGCCATGACAGATCTGTGATTATGTAAAGATGATGATAGTTAATCAATGACTACAAAGAGCCAAGTATCACGCCAACAATCTCAAAGTCTTATTTCTGTTGCAAACATGAATAAAATAGGATGTGATTGGATGTATTAGTACTGTTAGTATTGAGCTAACTATTACAAAATACACATGTAATCATAGATCTGTAATGTAATTTGTCTGATGTAATGTAATGTTTGTCTGATCTTGAATGGCATTGTGCTGAAAATTTAAATTTTCCTGAAGGAACTCTCCTGACGGAATAAATAAAGTAGTATCCATCTATCTATCTATCTATCCTTACATACAATATCCAATGGAAATTATTATTTGCTAATCACTACAAAATGAATACGGATACAAAAACCAAGTGAAAAACTATATCCATAAGTCTCAGCAAAACTACCAACAATATGTATGAAAGCATGTTTTTTAGAAACAATGAAATATTGCTTTAATCATACCTCAGGGGAGCCTTGAGTGTCTCCAAACATCTCATCAAAGTCAGAAGGACTTTTCCTCAGAGTCTGGTCAGCAGGCAGCGTGTTGTCATTGTAAGAAGACACAAACTTAAAGTCACTGGTTCTAGAACCTGTTGTCAAGTAGGCGTCATAGTTGTAGGTGCTGCGTAAAGTTCCTGTGCCGTCAACATCTGCGTAATTAGGAGGCAGATACGCGCTGGGGATGGCAACTGCTCCATCAAACAACAGTCTGGGCTTTCTCCTGCGACAAAACCTCACACCCAGGACGATGATGATGAAGGTCAGAAAGAAGGTGGACACAGACACCAGCGCGATGATCAGATAAGACGTCAGTTTGGAATTCTTCTCCTCATAAGAAATGTCCTTCAGTTCTGGCACCTCAGCCAAGTTGTCAGAAATAAGTAAATACATGGAGCAGGTGGCAGAGAGAGGGGGCTGTCCGTTATCTTTCACTGCCACAATCAGGTTCTGTTTCATGCTGTCAGATTCAGAAATGTCCCGCTGGGTCCTGATCTCTCCACTGTGGAGACCAATGGTGAAAAGTCCCGGATCAGTGGACTTGACTATATGATAGGACAGCCAGGCGTTCTGTCCAGAGTCTGCGTCCACCGCTATCACTTTGGACACCACAGAGCCTCCGTGTGCAGCTTTGGGGACCAGCTCTGTCATGAAGGAGTTACCCTCTGGGGAGGGGTACAGTATCTGAGGAGAGTTGTCATTCACATCCGATATGAACACACTGACGCTCACGTTGCTGCTCAGTGGAGGAGAACCGTTGTCTCTGGCCATGACGTGGACTTTAAAACTCCTCAAGTGTTCATAATCAAATGACCTGACAGCGTGGATCACACCTGTGTCTCCGTTAACAGACACATAGGAGGACACCGGGGCACCGTTCACCTCAGCGGCTAACAGAGAATAAATCACGGTACCGTTCTGTCTCCAGTCAGGGTCTCGAGCACTAACGGAACATAAAGTGGAACCAGCTTTGTTATTTTCACTCACATATGCACTGTAGGACTGTTCCTCAAACACAGGTGGGTTGTCATTGATGTCTGCTACAGATAAGTGAAGACTTTTAGAGGAGGACAGAGGAGGAGAGCCCTCGTCAGTGGCACTGATTGTAATGTTGTAATCAGACACTAGTTCACGGTCCAGTTGTCCAGTAGTCACCAGAGAATAATAGTTTTTAACAGAAGGAACTAATTTAAAGGGGACATTTTGTTGAATGGAACAGTGGACTTGTCCGTTCTGCTCAGAGTCTCTGTCCTGAACATTAATGATGCCCACCTCTGTACCAGGTGACACATTCTCTGGTACTGGATTAGACAGTGACTTTAAATTAATCACAGGAGAGTTGTCATTTACATCAGTAAGATCAATAATTAATGTTGAATAAGACACTAATCCAAGACCATCTTTAGCGCTTATTTGCATTTCATATGATGACATTTTCTCATAATCAACAACAGCAGCAACTCTCACATCTCCAGTTTTGGGATGCAATGTAAATACATAATTATCGTCATCAGAAACATGATCAAATGCATATGTAATTTCACTATTTAATCCTTCATCTGCATCACTTGCACTCACTGTGATCACCAATGTATCAAGAGGAGAGTTTTCAGGCAGACTGGCTTTATAGACTGTCTGACTAAACACTGGTACATTATCATTAGCATCCAGCACAGTGACATGTATGACTACTGTACCTGATCTCTGAGGAGAGCCGCCATCATATGCAGTCAGAGAGAGCATGATGTCTTTTTTATCTTCTCGATCTAATTCTTTGTCTAAGACCAATTCACAGTACTTCCGTCCACCTGGTTTAGTGTTTACATTCAATTTGAAATGATCATTATGCTGTAAAGTGTAGCTTTGAACAGCATTTTCACCAATGTCTCCATCATGCGCTTCCCCGAGAAGAAAATGTTCTCCTTTGTCTGCTGATTCTCGGATTTCAAAATTAAGTGAATCCTCTTTGAACTGTGGTGAATTATCATTAATATCCACAACACGGATATTAAGATGGTGCAGCTCTAATGGATTCTCGAGGACAAGTTCTTGTTTAAGAACACATGAAGCCTTTTTGCCACAAAGCCCTTCTCTGTCAATCCTCTCCTGAACAATCAAGTCACCAGTGTTGAGGTTGATGCCGCAGTGCTGAACGTTGTTGTCCTCGGGATCAATGCGTGCCTTACGAGCAGATAACTGGCCCAAACCGAGTCCCAAATCCTTGGCGATATTCCCAATGACAGATCCACGTTTCATCTCCTCTGGGATAGAGTAGCTCACATCTCCATTGATGGTGTGGAGGAAGAGGAAAAGAAAGGCGAGGCAGCAGCCATTGGATGCAAAATGTTTCTTCTCCATTGCATCAAAAATGGGTAGACACATACATCAATCCAAAATAATATGGTTAGAATCCCCCCAAATATCCAACAATTTTTACAGCACCGTCACGTTAAGCGTCTCGACAGGAGCTAAATAATACTCAAATCTGGTACGTGTGCTGATTTAAATGGGTGGGAAAATAACACCATTTTTTTCATGAGTGCATACTGACCCCTAGAGTGCAATAGTTGACATAACATCTAGTTGTGTGTTGATAAGATCATAGATGCAGCTAAGATGGGCTCCAGCATCCCCGAAAGGGACAAGCGGTAGGAAATGGATGGATGGATGACATTTTAAAAATCCTACATCAGTGGTATATAAGTATTGCATGACCTAATTTGTGAAACGGTTCAGTTTTTAAAGAAATTCAAGGCATATTCAAATAACAAACACACACCATAAATATGTTTAAAATAATAAATTATACTGCAACACTAATGCAAATTTATAGGAAGTTTAAATATATTTTCCAATAGATAAGTTGGTTAAAAATACATAATAATCAGCAAAGAAAAGTGCAACAATGACTTCAGCACTATGAACTGAAATGATTAACGTGGACCCCGACTTAAACAAGTTGAAAAACTTATTGGGGTGTTACCATTTAGTGGTCAATTGTACGGAATATGTACTGAACTGTGCAATCTACTAATAAAAGTATCAATCAATCAATCAATGAACACAGATACAATTTGTGCGTTCAGTGACTACTTAAACTTAAAACGTCAAGATGTGTTCAAAGCCAGCAAACCAGATCATACAGAGAAGATACTTCTTGCAACGATAAACAAACACTTCCAACTGCACTTTTCTGTGAAATATATCACACGATAAATCAAATTTAGTCTTCCTCCCACAGCTCATAACACTAACCCTCTGTAGCACCGGATGTATTTCTCAATACATTTCCCAGTTTTTTCACTTAAACAAAGAGTAAAACAAATACAATAAAGTTACAAAATGATGCTTTGTGGTTTACACTTGCTCATATAGATATGTCTCTTATTGATTTGGTAAAGCAGACATATAGTATCTTACATCCTGTAAATAAATTACAGTCTTTCAAAGCACAAAACAATCTTAAAGCATCGACAATTAATCGATGGCATTACATATTTTCAGAAGAAGGAAACTATTTGCTGCAAATTGGACCCAAGGTTTTTTTGTTGTTGTCTGTTTTCACTTCCTTTGGATGTAATGACCATATGTTTGATTACTATTAGCAATTCTAAAGAGAACACAACAACCTTAATCAATGCAACTATTGTACACCTGTCCCAAAAATTCTAAGTAAGACATATGACAGCCGGAAAAGTAAATTTTTTCTAACAGTTTCCAAGTGTCAGTGTTTACTTTGAATGCATATTAAAATATTAAACAACAGCAGTCAATGAACATGTACTCATCTGAATAGGAATATTGGTGCAAAAAACTATCTTCATAAATATAACCACTGCAAACACTGAGCCTGTGTTGGATCACAACAGGGAAGCAGACTAAAAAATGGGAGAACAGACTCCTATCTTGTCGTGGCTAAATTAGAAAGCAGATCTAAAGAAACCAACATATATTCAGCAGAACCGCTGCAAGATAAAAATCAACATTACACTTGAGAAAATATTTAGAAATGTTGAGAAATGGCTCAATTACATGAATATGTTTGTTTCTGAAATGGCAAGTTTAAGCATATACTGCACAATTTGGTTTATAATGATGAAGGTTCCTACCTCCAAAGGATCGAAAGAGTCATGAAGTTCATCATCAAAGTCAGAAGGACTTTTCCTCAGAGTCTGGTCAGCAGGCAGCGTGTTGTCATTGTAAGAAGACACAAACTTAAAGTCACTGGTTCTAGAACCTGTTGTCAAGTAGGCGTCATAGTTGTAGGTGCTGCGTAAAGTTCCTGTGCCGTCAACATCTGCGTAATTAGGAGGCAGATACGCGCTGGGGATGGCAACTGCTCCATCAAACAACAGTCTGGGCTTTCTCCTGCGACAAAACCTCACACCCAGGACGATGATGATGAAGGTCAGAAAGAAGGTGGACACAGACACCAGCGCGATGATCAGATAAGACGTCAGTTTGGAATTCTTCTCCTCATAAGAAATGTCCTTCAGTTCTGGCACCTCAGCCAAGTTGTCAGAAATAAGTAAATACATGGAGCAGGTGGCAGAGAGAGGGGGCTGTCCGTTATCTTTCACTGCCACAATCAGGTTCTGTTTCATGCTGTCGGATTCAGAAATGTCCCGCTGGGTCCTGATCTCTCCACTGTGGAGACCAATGGTGAAAAGTCCCGGATCAGTGGACTTGACTATATGATAGGACAGCCAGGCGTTCTGTCCAGAGTCTGCGTCCACCGCTATCACTTTGGACACCACAGAGCCTCCGTGTGCAGCTTTGGGGACCAGCTCTGTCATGAAGGAGTTACCCTCTGGGGAGGGGTACAGTATCTGAGGAGAGTTGTCATTCACATCCGATATGAACACACTGACGCTCACGTTGCTGCTCAGTGGAGGAGAACCGTTGTCTCTGGCCATGACGTGGACTTTAAAACTCCTCAAGTGTTCATAATCAAATGACCTGACAGCGTGGATCACACCTGTGTCTCCGTTAACAGACACATAGGAGGACACCGGGGCACCGTTCACCTCAGCGGCTATCAGAGAATAAATCACAGTACCGTTCTGTCTCCAGTCAGGGTCTCGAGCACTAACGGAACATAAAGTGGATCCAGCTTTGTTATTTTCACTCACATATGCACTGTAGGACTGTTCCTCAAACACAGGTGGGTTGTCGTTGATGTCTGCTACGGACAAGTGAAGACTTTTAGAGGAGGACAGAGGAGGAGAGCCCTCGTCAGTGGCACTGATTGTAATGTTGTAATCAGACACTAGTTCACGGTCCAGTTGTCCAGTAGTCACCAGAGAATAATAGTTTTTAACAGAAGGAACTAATTTAAAGGGGACATTCTTTTGAACGGAGCAGCGGACTTGTCCATTCTGCTCAGAGTCTCTGTCCTGAACATTAATGATGCCCACCTCTGTACCAGGTGAAACATTCTCTGGTACTGGATTAGACAGTGACTTTAAATTAATCAAAGGTGCGTTGTCATTTACATCAAAAAGATCAATGATTAATGTTGAATAAGACACTAATCCAAGACCATCTTTAGCGCTTATTTGCATTTCATATGATGACATTTTCTCATAATCAACAACACCAGCCACTCTTACATCTCCAGTTTTGGGATGCAATGTAAATACATGTCTTTTGTCATCAGAAACATGATCAAATGCATATGTAATTTCACTATTTAATCCTTCATCTGCATCACTTGCACTCACTGTGATCACCAATGTATCAAGAGGAGAGTTTTCAGGCAGACTGGCTTTATAGACTGTCTGACTAAACACTGGTACATTATCATTAGCATCCAGCACAGTGACATGTATGACTACTGTACCTGATCTCTGAGGAGAGCCGCCATCATATGCAGTCAGAGAGAGCATGATGTCTTTGTTATCTTCTCTATCTAATTCTTTGTCTAAGACCAATTCACAGTACTTCCGTCCACCTGGTTTAGTGTTTACATTTAATTTGAAATGATCATTCTGCTGTAAAGTGTAGCTTTGAACAGCATTTTCACCGATGTCTTCATCCTGTGCTTCCCCGAGAAGAAAACGAGCTCCCCTGACTGCTGATTCTCTGATTTCAAATTTGAGTGAATCCTCATTAAACTGTGGTGAATTATCATTAATATCTACAACACGAATATTAATACGGTGCAGCTGTAATGGATTTTCCAGCACTAATTCTTGTTTAAGAACACATGAAGCCTTTCTCCCACAAAGCTCTTCCCTGTCCATCTTCTCCTGAACAATCAAGTCACCAGTGTTGCGGTTGATGCCGCAGTGCTGAACGTTGTCATCCTCAGGATCAATGCGTGCTTTACGAGCAGATAACTGGCCCAAATCAAGTCCCAAATCCTTGGCGATATTCCCAATTACAGATCCACGTTTCATCTCCTCGGGGATAGAGTAGCTCACGTCTCCATCGATGGTGTGGAGGAAAAGGAAAAGAAAGGCGAGGCGGTAGCCATTGGATGCCAATCTTTTGTTCTCCATTGCATCAAAAAATGGATACATCAAAATGTAAAACAATATGATTATAATATCCTCAAATATACAAAGATTTTAGCATCACCATCATCTTAACCAGCGTCTCAGCCAGAGCTAAATAATACTAAAAAATGGTACGTGTGCTGATATATAAATGTATGGGTGGGAAAATAACACCCTTTTTTTCCATGAGTGCATACTGACCCCTAGAGTGCAATAGGTGACATAACATCTAGTTCTGAGTTAAGATTATCCATAAAATTGTCACAAGCCCACATCAGTAGTATATATGTTTGCATGACTGTTCATTTGGGAGATTATGCAGTTTTTAAAGCAATTATAAGCATATTACAATATCAACACGTATATATTTATAAATAAAAAAGGTTACAGCAACACACATCCACAGTTTTACAATAGAGAAATTGGGTGAAAATACGTAGGAATCAGCAGAGAAAAGTCAGACAATATTGAGTTGAGCACAATGGACAGAGATATGTGCTCTTAAATGTTCATAATGTGTTCAAAGCCAGCAATCCAGATACTAAAGAAGACACTTATTGAACTTGTAAGTGAACAATTCAAATAGCATATTTTTCATTTTTAATATTTAATGTATCACACAATAAATCACTTCGAGCCTTTCTCCCTCAGTTTGTAACAACAGCC